>NW_025109975.1:688294-716683 GCF_011392965.1 Frieseomelitta varia | reverse complement strand
AAAAACACACACACACACATATATATATATATATATATATATATATATATATATATATATATATATATATATATATATATAAAGACATAAGGCATATATATATGTCTCGTCTGTGGTAATGTTTCCAAAATCATATTCCTGGCGCATTCCTACTTGACCAACCTCGATCGTTTCACTTGATGTAATCCCCCAATTTACAATCCTTTAAACATAGAGTGCGTTAAAAATTCAGTGATTTTTTTACTATGTCGGTATTTCAGATCTCGTGAACCCCGTGAAATCCCGTAAGCTGCTTAATCTATTTATATACATCGTTTGTGACATTAAAGCGTAGTTTGATAACTAAATTTTGAAATTCATTTTTTTTTTTTTTACGTACGACTATTTGTACGACTATTTGTACCGTCTTACTCTTGCGACTTTATTAATAAAAATAAATGAAAATAATCGTAGACGCGGATCGCACGATATCTCTTGAAAGTCCCTAGACGTTCTCAGCTTTTGGTGCATTCAGCTTTTTAATATAAGGTGATCACTTGGTCGTGTCGGCTGCTTCGGGAAGATTCGGCGGCAACGCAACCAATCACGATCACCTATATAGTTTGCGATCAGTGCAGTTGATAAATGGAGGATTTGTGTTTGTCAAGGTAGTTTTGTTTACGCGTAAATTTTCATTCGGCATCAACACATCGTGCGTTTTGTGTGTGCTAAGAGGTAGATGAAGGTGCGTAACTGTTTTCTTCGGGTTTCGTATTAAATTCCAAAGGTAGGGAAACTATCGGGTTAGAGGAATGTATGTTAACTGCTTGTGCAAAGCGTACGAGCTGTGTAGGGATGAAACTTCGTTCGTATTAAAAAACGAACCACTTTTTCGTGGCGTTGCTTGAAAATTGTCCCGTCACCTCTCGCGGATCTTTTGGCCGATGCGATTCGTAAAATGTAATGAGGTTATCCTTCCGATATCAAACGCTCAGTAATCAACGTTTTTGGCTGATAGGTTATGAATTCACTTTTGTTGAATTACTGAACGATGTATTTCAAATTGAATAAACGGTCGTCCGATGACACGAAATATTTATTCATGAACGTCACTTAGTTCGTGTCTTTCCGGGTGAACGTACGTTTCGGTTCTGTTAATTTAATATCAGCGAAACAAATATCATCTATGATACTTTGTCTTTCGTTAAAGCAACATAATAATTTAGATGATAAAAAAACTGTGCACGTATTGTGAATAAATACGAAATTAAGTTACACGTCAGATAGTTTTCCGGTTTACTTAAAATTATCCTTTCTGCGTTTAAAAGGTTATTTTTCTAAAATGTACATGGCAATGTTCAGACCAGGTGAAGAATACCTATTTCAATGTTTGCAATTTTAGAAATATAAATAGATTTAAAATGAAAAGTTCTATACTTGATATGACAAAGTAGAAAAAAAATTACAATATAGTTAACAAGTTGCTTAATATATAATATATATTATTGTACAACAAATAACATTTTTTCAATTTTTAAGAGATCTTCATATTCATCATATATACTTTTCATTTTATATTAATTAACTTAAGTCACATTGTTAGTAACAGTTTTAAAGAAATTAAGGTTCATGCGTTTAAATTGATGTATTTTGTATGTTACGTAACTGTTGTAGTTACATTAATAAATGTTAAAAAGATACTTGTTCATTACTTTTTAATTTTATATCACTTAATATAATCTATTCGTCGCAAAATTAAGTGACTGTAATGTTTAACGGTTTCAGTATCTTTTAAATAATGTTAACGGTTTCAATATCTTTTCAGGATTTAAGATGTCTCGCAACCATAAAGACAAATATGAAAATTCTAACCCACGTCGTACACATACTTTTATGTCTACGGAGGATGCAAACTCTGGAAAGAAATCTTATTGGCCAGAGTTGGAGATAACAGGCAGTATAAGAAATTTAAGCCCAAATTTGTGGCAGTTGACCCACCTAACAGCTTTGTATCTCAATGATAATAGTTTACAAAGGATACCATCTGAGATTGGACGTTTAGTCAACCTACGTGCTTTAGATCTCAGTAGCAATAAATTACGGAGTTTACCAGCTGAACTGGGGGACCTCATCTACCTCAGGTACGATTATATGCGCATTTGTATAAATTATAATGAAAATATAACAGTTATTAATTGAATGCAAGTTAGGTTTAATACTCGGTTCGTGTTTATGTTTCTTATAACTTAACCTTTCCTGTATTGATTTAGTCAGTGTATTGTTTGTATTTCAGAGAATTGTTGTTAAACCAAAATTACCTCCGAGTGTTACCATATGAACTAGGAAAACTGTTCCAATTACAAGTGCTTGGACTTCAGGGCAATCCGCTCAGCAAGGAAATAATGGCATTATATGGAGAACCATCTGGGACTCACAAGCTGCTATCGTACATGCTGGACAATTTACAAGGTATGTGATCAAAACAAACGTTTATTTAATATATTAAATTTAGTCTTATGAAGACTCTAATACTGTTGGGTTAATTTTGTTTTCATCGATATGATGTACATATACACAACGTGGTATACATGATATATGTATGTTATTTTGTGTTTATATTTGGATTTAATATGTCTCAATTTGTATTAACATGCAATGATAAATAATAATGACGCTACGGTCATCGTTGATCGATATTAACTGTTGTTATATTTGAGCAATGCGCCACCAGATGGCTGTGTATGTTTACTTCCTGCGTAACTTGTTAGTCTTGCCGCTTTTTTACGAAAAGTTCTTTACACGAAGCATTAAAGAAATCTTTTTTCAAATGTAAAGCATTATCGTTAAACTAGAATAATGTTTTTTTTTTTTAAATAAAACTTTAGACTCATCAAATGACAAATATAAGAATGAAGTACGTGTTTGAAATTCTTAATTGTTATTGTTGCCATAATCTTTTTCAAGTTTCAAGTTTCAATAGTTTTAAAACATTTTAAAAAGTTTCAGATTGATTTTTTCAAGTTATAAATACAAAGGTTGTCAGTGATCTAAATAGATTATTTGAAGTTTGATCAACAAAAGAATTAGATTTAAATTTTAATCCAATTAATCAAGTCCTTCCTTTTACACACTATTTCACTAATTGTTTAAAATAATGCTACTGTTTTTTTCAAGTTATGATATAATACTCTATTACATATCGGTATAGTTAGGGAATATAGTTCACATATTTTACATTAAATAACATATATCGTACGTAAGTACGAGTAGGAGTTCTTATACTTTTTATATTAAATATCCTAGTATGTTTCTTACTTATTAACATCTTTCTGTTACTTCTCTATTCGCCTAACTATTCTACCGTTTCAAGTAGCGCCGGTATTATCATTAATCTACGATAAGTAACACCCCCGGCAATCATCGGCGAAGATTAGCGCGCTGATTTTGGAACGCGTTGCGCCAATCGGCTAGAAACAAAAATCTAGCCGATGCAAAGTGCCAAATTCCATTCGAAAGGCTGTAAAAATTTCGCGACGTCGACGCAGGGCTCATAAAGAGCATTTAATGGCCTGGAGAACACATTAGAGCCTACATAATTTAATTTCTTTTAACTTCGGGGTCAAGTGGGTGTGCCGGGGCGCAAGCGCGCTCGGTTGTGCCAGTGGTTACGTTAGGGAATGCTCGGTGAAACGTGGGGGAATTGCAAAGCGGACCAGGAGGGAAGGCGTTCTTCTATCCATTGTGTTTCACAATTTTTGCCAGTTACCCGATTGCCTGAAAGGTCTTGGCTGTACCATTCCGTTTATCCATTGTTCTCCGACTTTTACTATTCGGCGCCACGGTGCTATGCCTGTCATTTCCTCTTCCAGAGGATACTACCTCGTCATCATCGTCCTCCACTTTCTTTGCTTCATCTTTCCCTGTGTCAGGGGTCGTTATTTAGAATCATCCTCGCGGCATGTAGATTTATCCGTCTCCGAAAAGATATCGGTCTTAAAAAAAAAAAAAAAAAAAAAAAAAAAAAACGCCTATATGGGCTGCCCTCTAATAATTATTGTTCTACTTTGTAAACGAAAGGATCGAAACGATCTGCATCGAAGAAACGCAAATTTAACGATTCTTACGGAATTTTCTTACATCTTTGAACTCGTCTTGCTTGACCATTTATACAAATAGACGAAATTTTAGCACACGACCTCGTTTTGCGGCAATAGATTTCTCACGATTGTTTCATATTGTGGAAACGGTTTACGTTACGATTCTCGTTTTATTCAGAAAAGTAAAAGAATATTTTAGTATCTTTAATGTGGACCCATGATTGATCTTTCATAGATTACGATTACGACAAAATTTCAAAAGATAAAAATGGCTCATTAAAGAATCTTTAATTACAAGCGAGTGAATCTCAAAAAGATTGTTTTACTGATCTACACAATACAGTGAAACATTTTTAAACAACGCATTTTATATTACAGAAAGACTGTATCCAAGTAAATTATGAAATTTGTGGGAGAGACTAATTTCCCTTCGGACATAAATTGAATATATTTTTACATGAATCACATTTTATAATATCGCGATACTTCTAAAAAAAAGTCAAGCAGAAAATTTGACAAAAGTTATTTTCTTAAGAGCCTCGTATATTTTGCTCCGCGTATTTTTGCTCGCAGAATAGGATATTTTTGCAAACTGTTGTCGTACTTCGTGAGGGAATTGAACCGAAAAAAACTTCGGCAGTGTAAAGTGTAATTTTTAATGCTGCAGGAAGAACAGCCAGCTACTTAAAACTTCTACGGAAAGTAAAGAAAGGGCTGCGTAAAAAAAGTAAATCGACTTGCTGTCATTTTTCTTTTAAATGCGGTAAAGTTGTCCATCGGTTGGACCACCTCGTGGTCCTATTTTTTTTTTTTTGTGCAATGATAATGAAGTTAACTTTTTGAACAACAAATCGTTCAAACGCCTTTCCTCCCAGTTGCGTTTAATCGGGAGATTCAAAGTTGTACGTAATTTTTTATTTAGCAGAAGAGTCTCTTTGTGATAAATTCTTTCCGCGAACCTAGCGATTAGATTGCTTAGAATTTCATACAAATCAGTATTCGCGGTCTCTCGAATATATCCTTGGTTGTTCTGTTGGCGCAACTTTTATTTGTTTTCCCCGGCGTACGTGATCAATCAACGAGATAAATTGGAAAGTTCTCTCTGGATTAGTTTAAATTTCCGTCTTCCGTAACCTTCTCCCAACTCCACGTGCACCGCAATGTCTATACGTATTCGTTTCTCAACAGGAAAACGAAAAGTCGGGAGGTTTAATGCTGAGGCTCTGTGATGAAACTTTCGAATGTACGTTGCAAACAATCATAAGTTTCACGTTATACAAACACAAGGGCAAAGTTAATTACTTTCTCTGTGACTGATTCTTTTATTCTCTCAAACGAATGAAATTGTAAATGTTAGTACGTTTTTCTTGATGAAATAGATGGGATTAAAATGTTGAATCGAATCTGTTCAGATGATTTATTAAAATCGTTGAAAACATAGGTTCTCATTTACTTATTCATCAGTTAGTAGAAATAGTTGGACCGAATGGATAAATTACAATTGCGGTAAATTGAGATGTTCAATCGCATTTTCAAAGATGCGATACATTTTTGAAAAGCGTAAATTTTAATATCTTCAGAAATTGATAGAAATAGCCAAATACTAATATAGATAGAATTCCATCTATCTATATTAAATTAGTAAATGTCAAACGTCAGAATATTGAATGAAACTTCCCAACTTTATTAGAATTCGTAAACATTGATTATACGGTTAATTGTAATTAATTAAACATGTAGCGTAATTATACAATAATTCGAGTTCTCTTTTAAACTTGGTTATTAGGGAAAACGAGATGTTTAAATTGAAGGTTCAATATACAACACGTAGAGAAACGTCCAAGTATTACTAAAGTTATATTTTAAAATAAAATCTTCTTCTTTTCAAGATCAATTTCTCTTGCATTTGGTTTTACGAGTAATAACTTTCTCCGACGAAGAAAACGCCTAGCTTGTGTCATTGAAGATGGTAGAAATTTCAGAGATTTGAAAGATGAGCCACGGATATTGATTATCCGTGGAACTTTGTAATTAATAGAAGAGCTTATCGTTAGTAATTAAAGCACCTGTGAGTAAAGTATCTGGGAAATTTTATAATCCAGAACTGTACCTTCAAAAAACTCGCTTGTAGATAGGATGCACCTATATGCAATTATTTTTCGTTAAGTACGTATATTGTAATTATTTTCTGGAAAGATAGATAAATAATTACACATATTCTGGTTCAGAAATAGTTGAAGCACATATAATGCACAAAATAATAGCATGAATAAATAAAGCATGAAATAATAGCATAAATAAATAAAAATAGTTGACGATAGAATTTCAAAAGAAACGACTTTCTCGAATAGATATAAATATCACTTGTGACGTTTAATATTCTAAAATACTGAAACTGTAATTAATTCAATTATTTAGAATATGTTATATTTCTCAGGAAGTTACACGGATCGATCGATCTCGACGAAAAAGTGAACGCGATTCTCTTAAAAATTTCGCCGCGTGCTTTTTCTACGGAAACGGCGACTGAATCTGAAACGGACGATTTGTTCATTTTACAAATAACTAAACAAGCTCGTTCGAACGAGTTCAGCCCGTTTCAATACCAACGGCCAAATTATTTCACGGGTAACTTTATTGCACGGTTGATTCGTCCGCTGTTTCATCAACGAATCCGCCGAAACGTTCGTTCGTTAAAAGTTACGATTCCCTTTATTAGACAATTTTCCCTCGAGCTGCTGAGGTATCTGGCGCGTGGAAGATTTCGCCGCCTCGAGTGGGAGAAATAGAAAGCAGAGAAACGCTTGTCACAAACAAATAAGAAAATGTTCGTTTTAGTTCTTTTCGGACGGTAGGAAACTGGGTCTCGCGCTGACGCGAGACGAGTGAAAGGGGTCTTCCAGTCTGAGCGAGAGAGAAAAAAAAAAAAGAAATAAGAGGTACAAAAGGGAGAGAGAGAGAGAGAGAGAGAGAAGGAAAAAATTACGCTCGATTCACTAGGTTGCTCGGTGCCACCTCAGCCGTATAATTACACGGGGCCTCGGTCTCGGCTCCGTGTAATTGAGGACGGGTCTGAGAGGAGAAAGTGAACCGCGGTTTCGTGTGTACATACAGCGTGACGAGAGTGCCTATGATTCATTCGTTATTCGGCGTGTATGGCGTGTGTATTCGGTTAGGCATTGGACGCACGAGCCGCGAATCGGCGATGACACGCGTTACGAATTCGCTTCGATGCCTCTCCTTGTCGACCCCGTTACATCCACCTTTTCGCTGGCTTTTCCCCGCCGCCGGTGCAGATGCGACGCGATGTTTCGAAAGTGCTCGCGCTTCCGGGTAGAAAACAGAATTTCTGCCGAATCGAGAACCATTCGCGTCCACGTAAAAATATCCGTTACGCACGCTGGATCGAAAAAGTATTGGCACATCCTTTTCTTTTTTTTTTTTTTTCTTTGTTTCTTTCCTTTGAGAGAAATTTTTATACATCTCTCTGTGTGTCTGTATTAAAATATCGCACAGATAATTTGGAATGTTTAAAATGATTGGAAGTTACTTGTTATTAGCTGTTCAAAGAGAGTAATATATTACAGTGAACAAATGTTAAAATATTAAATTACATTGAACAAATGTTAAAATATTAAATTACATTGAACAAATGTTAAAACATTAAAAGGTATGCGTTCAAAGTTAAATTGTCGTATGTCTCTCATCCAGTATTAAACTTTCTAGATTTTCAATAATTTATATAAAGCATATAATACATCTAATGTATTTTAATATACAAATGTTACATATTTTTTTTTTTTAAATAGAAACGAAACTTTCGTAGTCAAAGAAGTATTGGCATAGTTGATAATACGTCGTTGTTTCATGTTTCGTACATAACAGAAGCATTTAATCAATTATTCTCTGTAATCGGTTTGATCGATTTGATCGAAGGATTTTCGTAACATCTGGAGAAGTATTCGATCATTCTTCCAATGACAGTTTGTTCAAATTATTTCTCGACAGATGTCGCAAATGTTCAATCGAATTTATATTTGGTGATAAAGCATTCGCTTGTATCAAATTTAATTATACTTTGTAATTATCTCGTAACAATTGGACTGCGAATTTTTATGCATTTATGGGAAATTTGAAACTGCAAAAATGCATACAATAGATACAATGTACAAAAAGGTGTATAAAATATTTGAAGCAGAGTGTATTACAATATTTACAGTGGAAGAAACAAATTTCTGTTTCAGTCTCATTTCTTTAACTGCGTTTTCGAGACTTGCAAATAATAACGCACTTATTAAAGACAAATGTACATACAAATTGTTTTCGGAGTCAAAAGTATGCTACATTTTACTTTCACTAAAGAATAGTATATAATTTGTAACAGAAGTATTATATATATTACGTATTTAGAGATTTTCAAAATTTGGCTGGTTCGCCATTATTTTCTTTGAGAAGTTCATTTTATCACTAAAACAAGAGATCGAAAATGTTGTATAGTTTCTGTTCAAACTTCAACGAAAGAAAGAAGAAAACACGTCACGTTAAAAAAATTATAACAGACAGAAATAGCCAGAAAATTGGGGGGGGGGAACTGGAAATTCACCGAAGACATTTCGACACGAAGAGCGCGCGTGTTCCATTATTTTCTCGATCCACCGTGTATTAACAATTACAAAATCGATGAATTTTTCCCCAATGCACGCGAAACGTGTCGTTTTAATTTCGTTTATGGTGGCTCGATTTTGGCCGAACGGGGTACGAACGAGTTTTGTTAAAGCGTTCGATTTTAATTAAATTTGACGAAACGGAGAGTTAATGTAACAGCATTAATCAAATTATCTTGCGTTACTTATTATGTTTATGCACGGCCGGGTGAGTTTGAATGGATGGCCCGATGGCGCAAACGCGAATATCGTATTTACCTGGTTTTTATATATATGTGTATATATACATACATACATATATATATTCCGCGCCTCTGTATTTCGCATCGAATCGCATTCGCTGCGGTTTTTGCGATTCGCTGAACGATTCGGGCGTGGGAAAGCGTGGAGTGTTTTCAGGCGGAAAACTCGTTGCACGTTCCTTGGTGGATACTTCTTTTTGAAAGTTGAACCGCTTTTTATTGCCTTTTTCCGAGAGAGGGGGTCGTTGAAAATTACTTCGTTCGTTAAGTTGAAAGGTTCATTTCAAATAAAATTACATCGATCTACGGCTAACACGGTTGCTTCTTCAAACTCTGCATCGGTGTATCGACCGTTCCAGTTTGACGAGAAAAACGAAAGAGGGCTCGGCCTTCAATCAAATCGCTGTAATGCTCTAACGGTTCAATCGAACCTGTTTTATGATCTCTTTTAATTAATTAAAATTAAATTTAAAGGTAAATTCGCAAATTACCGACGAATAGAGCGCAAAATGAGAGAAATTAAAACAAGAGAAAGATAGAAAAACTTTATGATACATGTGCGTGTTATGAATATATATTGTTTCGCAGATTGTGGAATTTCTTACAGAAAAATTACTAGAATATCATAAGTTATAATTGGTTGTTTTGAATGTATTCTCAGACAAATTTAGCAACGAAAACGGATGAAATAATTCGGAAATTAGAACAGAGAACTTCGCGATTCGTTCGGTTTACTCTGCGTTCTCAGTCATATTTAGCAACGAAAACAGACGAAATAATTCAAAGTTCGTTCACGTTATTTTCTTTCTCTTGGAAAATATGACTTTCCCGCACTTGCGTCGTTCTCTACAACAAGTGCTCCTCAAACGCAACTAATTATTTATTATAATCCTTGTCTAGGCGGCTTAGGATGGCTTTACAATGTGTATCTCTTTATATCTTTCTAACTCTATAACTAATTCTTAATGTTTACATCTTATGGAACTAATCTTACAGTCTTATAATTTACCCTTATACATTTTGGTGCCCTTATAAATCTTGCAGTCTTTTTATAGAAACTAAAAGTAAAAAAAAGTAAAAAAAAATAAAAGAAAACCTACTACTAGTTTTCTAATATTGCCCTTCCTTTGGTTTTGTTTCGCTGCTTCTTTTTCTGTCTTTTCCTATTCCTCTAATATCCTCCTCTCTACGTGATCGTCAAACGCAACTAATTATTTATTATAATCCTTGTCTAGGCGGCTTAGGATGGCTTTACAATGTGTATCTCTTTATACCTTTCTAACTTTCTAACTAATTCTTAATGTCTACATCTTATGGGACTAATCTTATAGTCTTGTAATCTACCCTTATACACTTTGGTGCCCTTATAAATCTTGCAGTCTTTTTATAAAAACTAAAAATAAAAAAAAGTAAAAAAAATAAAAGAAAAACTACTACTAGTTTTTTAATATTGCCTTTCCTTAGGTTTTGTTTCGCTGCTTCTTTTTCTGTCTTTTCCTATTCCTCTAATATCCTCCTCTCTACGTGGTCGTCAAACGCAACTAATTATTTATTATAATTCTTGTCTAGGCTGCTTAGGATGGCTTCCGGTTTACAATGTGTATCTCTTTACATCTTTCTAACTCTATAACTAATTCTTAATGTCTACATCTTATGGAACTAATCTTACAGTCTTATAATCTATCCTTATACACTTTGGTGCCCTTATAAATCTTGCAGTCTTTTTATAGAAACTAAAAGTAAAAAAAAGTAAAAAAAAATAAAAGAAAAACTACTACTAGTTTTCTAATATTGCCTTTCCTTTGGTTTTATTTCGCTGCTTCTTTTTCTGTCTTTTCCTATTCCTCTAATATCCTCCCCTCTACGTGGTCGTCAAACGCAACGCTAATTATTTATTATAATCCTTGTCTAAGCGGCTTAGGATGGCTTCCAGTTTACAGTGTGTATCTCTTTACATCTTTCTAACTCTATAACTAATTCTTAATGTCTACATCTTATGGGACTAATCTTATAGTCTTATAATTTACCCTTATACATTTTGGTGCCCTTATAAATCTTTCTAACTCTATAACTAATTCTTAATGTTTACATCTTATGGAACTAATCTTACAGTCTTATAATTTACCCTTATACATTTTGGTGCCCTTATAAATCTTGCAGTCTTTTTATAGAAACTAAAAGTAAAAAAAAGTAAAAAAAAAAATAAAAGAAAAACTACTACTAGTTTTCTAATATTGCCTTTCCTTTGGTTTTATTTCGCTGCTTCTTTTTCTGTCTTTTCCTATTCCTCTAACATCCTCCCCTCTACGTGGACGCAACTAATTAAACGCAAATAAAACGTACGGACAATTTGACTTTCTCACATTCGCGTTGTTCCCTCACAGTCGCGATTCACGTCGACTGTTCCGTTCTGTCACCGTAAAAGGAAATCACGTGCCACGGATTTCCACTCGAGCGACTCGCATCGATTCGATATAGGTTTAGAAACCGTTTGTCTACTAATAACTCTCATCGAGCCTCGTAATATCGGGGATTACGTACGTATACCCGCGATGCGGATAGTCACGTTTCACCTCGACGACAAAACGAATCACGACGGTTCGTCGAACGAGACAACGAGACGCGATTTGGCTTACAATTAGCTCGATCTCGATACGTCGAGTTTTACTTTTCTTTTCTTTTCTTTTCCTTTTTTTTTCGACAGCGTTTTCCGCCACGTTGATCAATAAAGTCGCGCGACGAAATAATCGCAATGCAAAGTACAGGCTTCGATAAAAAAATGTTTCACTCGAGTATGTGATTCGTGAACGTTGAACCCTCCAAGCTATAAAATACATTTATTCCGTATAAATTTATACCTTTCTTTTTACGTTTATTTTAATATTTATTTCATTTGTCTTACGACAAAGTTATCAATGTGCGAATAGGAAGAATCAGGTGGCCTTCAATTTTTCTTTTTCATATAGTATACTATTTTCTTTTTTTCTTCTTTTTGTTTCAAACGTAATTCTTTAGACTTCTGAAAAAAAAATGAGAGCAGTAATTAAGAAGCCACGGATCGAAGCACGTTCACATTTCGTACGAATGACATTAATTTCGTGAAAAATGTAATAGACACGACAAATTGTTATACTGCCATGTTGATTGTAGCAAACATTCATTCCTCTGCCATTTGTTTCCTTTTGTCTAACGAAAATAACGCGAACACCTTGTATATCTTTGACACAGTACCTCAGGATCATACTCACATACCTATGACTAATTCTCAACAACGTTTGGATAGCCAACGATAGCCGCGACTAGACACAAGTTGCGTTCACGTTCTCGTTCACGTTCTCGTTCTCGTTCTCGTTCTCGAGTTCCAAGTACACGGTTCACTTTCTACCGCGAGCACCTGACCCGTGCCACCCAACTGGCTGTTCGAGTACTTTCCTTGCTCGAGCTGTTATTAACCACGAGCAAATTCGCCATTAAATCGCCCCGCGGAGGATAACCACCGGCTTGTTTCCCTCGACAACTTATCACCGTTCTCAAAGCTGCCGACGTCCGTGGTTAAAGTGCATTCGGGTGTTTTTTTTTTTTCCCCCTTGTCGCGGACAAGCCGCAGATGATTTCTCGTCGTGGCTCCATAAATAGTCTTTTTTTTTTCTTTTTAAACCTGTGAAAATTCATTGCTACGTTAACATGTTCAATCTGTTTTCTGAAAAGTCGGGCGAAAATTCGGAGGTTCTCTTAGGAATTTTTTTTTTTTTTTAATTTATGAACGTCGCATCTACCTTCTGGTCGCACGTTTTCAAAATGAAATAAGACACTTAGAAAGTTTAGTCGACTCTTTATTTCTTTCCTTCTTTTTTTTTTTAACATTGGTTTAGATAATATACAGATGAAATTCAGACGAAGAAACGTAGATTTTAACATAGTTATATAACGCTCTAGATTTATGTAAATTGTTCACTTTTATTTTTTATTCAAGGAGATTACTCAATGAAACAGACAATGAGCATGCGTTTAGCCTTGAACTTGGTATTCTTGACTCTTTAATGACGTCTCACCATTTTTGTAACGATGGCTCACATGAAATTAAAATCAGTTCTCGGTTGTCAGCATTCATTATATCTTTTTACTTCATTTAGTATCCTTTCGCATTTTTTCGCTTCGTTCACACTTGCAGCCTCTGCTCTATTAACCATAAAACAGATTAAAGACTGAAGTATCATATAAAAATTGCAATTGTGAGAAATTAGAGTGCATGAAGTAGGAAAAAGTTTAAAATAAATTATTGAAGTCGCAACATTATAAATCTGCGGAACTTAGAAAATTGTAAATTTTGGCCACTTTGGTTGAGAAAATTAATTTCTCTTAGTATTTCGAAGTTTCGTGCGGTCTCCAAATTTTTATTCCTCGATCGATAAAAGTCATGATATTATTTTCAAATCATGTTTCTGTTTTGCAAATATTTTTAAATCCTATAATGAATCAGTTATTATAAATCGTATATATGCCTTTAATATTATATCGATTACAACTTGTAATTATTCGCTATTACATTGTTCAATTTTACTTGCTACGGTTTTTTTTTATGTATATATAGTTGTTAAACAAACTTCAATTTTCTTCACATGTGTTAGAAAATCTTTATTTATAGCGGAATATGAAAATAGTGCTTATCGTAGAAAAATTTTTATAAAATGTATTATTTGTTACATGAAACATTTTGAAATTTTATTTACACTGTAATGGTAGGTTTGAAATCTATCTAAAACTCTAATTTAAAAATTACAAGATATTAATTGCAAATGCAATATGTTTATAATAATTATAATATAAATATAATATGGTTTTAATAAGTACATTTAATTTATTAAAAAATTAGTTAGTATGTTATGAGTATGTATTAAAGATGATGATATTAAGGCTTATTAATATAATGAATTGTAATTGTTTTAATACTTTTAATAATTTCTATATGTATATTTAATTTGTTTCAAACTCGAACGATATAATCGTGATAGTGTCAATGAAATTTCAAAATGTTTTATGCACGTATCTAACATAAAAGAAAATGTATAAAATATTTTCGCGATATTATCTAAAACTATTAGAATTACTAGACACGCAGTTTTAAAGTTCTTCGTACTTGAACAACTTTCAAAACTCGAACAAAAATTCTCCGCTCAATACCGCAACAAGCTACTTTCATTTCCTCTTGACTGTACTGCTATCCTCGAATGTTTTGTTTCAATCTCGCTTTCGTTTCAACCGAAAAAGTGCTTCGAATGTTACATTAATATCAACTTCATCTTATTTCTCTCAAATTTGGACGGTTTCCAAGAGTAGAAATAAAAGATGCCAAAAGATAAAAAATAAGGACGCTTATAAAATAGCTAATAAACTAAAAAAAAAAAAAAAATAAAAAATTAAACTAACAAACTAAAAATAGCTATGACTAAATAGCTAATAAATTAACTATTATTCATTCTTCTCGAGCTCAAAGTACTTTTAACAGTACAAAAAAAAAAAGAGAGAAAACAGATTCTACCGAATCCGATCAATATCGTCACTAATCAACATTCTTAACGATACAAAAAGAAAAGAAATAACCCTTCGGATTAATTATTATCCATTCAGGAATCTCGACGGACTTTCTCCGCGACTATGATTTACTCGTAAATTGTCGCCGGTAATTAACGCGCTCCACCTTTCTCCTTCACAATGCGATCGAACGAACGAAAGGGGTCGAGCTCGATCAAACCGCTCGTGTCTCCAACTTTCTCGACTCCGGCTGCCTCTATCTGTACGGGAATCGTTCTGATCGCGTGTGACGACACGCGAGCTACGATATCGAGTCCATTCTGCTACGTACGTGTACTCTTCGGGTCGTGTGTGCGCGCACGTGTGCCACGAACCTAACCACGGACGCGATTTCCTGCCTTTCTCTGCCACCGGCCCGGCCGAACCCGGCAAACGAAGCGAATCGAACGATAAGACATTCACTCGACGCACAGAGAAAGAGAGAGAGAGAGAGAGAGAGNAGAGAGAGAGAGAGAGAGAGAGAGAGAGAGAGAGAGAGAGAGAGAGAGAGAGAAATACGAGTGTGGGCAGTGGGCAGCAGCTATTATAAACGAGACTCCTTATCTCTGAGAACTAGCCGGCATCGCTCTTTCCCACGTTTTGTTGCTCCTGCGGAACCGCGGAGGGCGTTTCCTTCGCGGAACGCGCGAACAACAGCGAGAGATAGATTTTTTTCCGAATTTTGCCGGTCGATATCCTCGAGCACAGACGAGATAATAGAGAAAGAGAGAGAGAGAGACTGCGAACTTTCGTGACCCGCGATTTGATATACGACATAGTAAAAAATTACTGACTCGTTAGCGTTTAATCGCTTGCTCTGACAACTGATTGCGGACCACAACGAGTGGCCAAACCGTATACAATAATTCGTCTTCTTTTTGAATTCATCGGTATATCACTGGATAGAAATTACTAAGAAGTAATAAATTTATTTATTTATTTCGCTGGGTTATACTTAAAACCGAGGAAATATTGCAATTTTGGGACAAAATATTTCCTCGGTTGCGCTGGCAACTGATTGCGGACCATAACCGTATACAATAATTCTTATTTACTAAGAAGTAATTCATCTGTATATCACTGGATAGAAATTACTAAGAAGTAAATTTATTATTTATTTTGCTGGCTTATACTTAAATATACTTAAAACCGAGGAAATATTGCAAAAAATTCTAGCGCAAAAGGTTAACCACTGACAGCTGATTGCGGACCATAACGAGTGACCAAACCGTATACAATAATTCGTCTTCTTTTTGGTATATCACTGGATAGAAATTACTAAGAAGTAATTCATCTGTATATCACTGGATAGAAATTACTAAGAAGTAAATTTATTATTTATTTTGCTGGCTTATACTTAAATATACTTAAAACTGAGGAAATATTGCAATTTTGGGACAAAAAATTCTAGCGCAAGAGATTAATCACTTGAATTGCGGACTATAACGAATGACCAAACCGTATACAATACAAATTCGTCTTCTTTTTGAATTCATCGGTATATCACTGGATAGAAATTACTAAGAAGTAATAAATTTATTATTTATGTTGCTGGGTTATACTTAAATATACTTAAAACTGAGGAAGTATTCCAATTTTGGGACAAAAAATTGTCGACGTGCATGGCACGTCATTCCAGCGGAAGAGGTTAACAACGGTGAGTTGAAAAACCAGTGAATAACATGATTTTTGAGACCCGTTAACAGTGTCAAACTTTTAATACCGAAATATGAAGCTAGTCATTCTACTGTATATCAGAAAGAGCTACGGATTTATCGTAACTTTCTTTCAATATATAGTGAATTAAAATTCTAAAATTATTAATACATGGTTTTATGTATAAATGTTTTACATTTTATTGAGCATTCTTAAGAACAATTTGTAACTAATTAAATTTTCAACTATTTCAAATTATTATTAACATATTCATTTACATATTTCCTTGTGTCACATATTCAAATTTGTGTTGAAGTGTTAACAATTTTATTAGAACTATGCATTGTTACCATTTTCTATTCTGCCTCTCGAAACCGGCTCGATTTTTGCGTGCCTGCCGATTCTTTCGCCGGAGAAAGTTTAACGAGGGATCTTTCTTTCCGTCTGGCCGTTTTTCAACCGAGTTTCAACGGGACTTGTGTCCCTTTCGACTCTACCCGATGGTGAAAAGCGTTTCGTTTCGACCTATCGTTTCGAATCTATCGGACTGCTTCTCAAACGTCGGTCCGCGGATTTATTGTTTCAGCGTTCGCGTTCGAGTATCTATACGAATGTCAATAAAAATATCAGCTGGAGTGATGAAAGCGGTTAATTGTTATATCAAAATATTTATACAATGAAAATTTTTCTCGATTGAGAAGGTGTTGAAATAAGTTGATTATTTGATCATTTACCTTGTGAATGAGCATTTCAATATTGGTAATTTGATTATTTTTTTTTGTTTAAATAATATTTAATTCTATACATGTATCTTTATTATTATCTGATAAAGGATCGTTCGTAAGTACGTCTCACGTAATTAGAAAGAGCAAATGAAGATTTTCTTTTTATAGTTTCGACGATAAAAGTCGATTAAGTTACGTTATTTCTATAATCGTCATAAACGTCGAAAGTACGAGCGACAACGAGGCTAGATTTGTTTAGAAGCATTTAACGTGTAAGATTGAAAAACTGACAGTTTTGAACAAATATCTGAATTGTTTCGAGGAGTGGTAACATTCACTTTCTATTCCTTAATTTACTATTCTTTGTAATCAAGCAGATGGAAAATATTCCAGGAACGTTTTCTGTAAATGGTAGCAGAAATAAACATAGAAAGTTTATATCGTGGAACTCCAAGTTCCAAATTAAGGAAATTCTAAGTAACAATGTCTCAGTGACAGCAAGAAACAAATTTTCGAAACTTTTTCCTTTCTGACGTAACAGAATCTAATCTTTATGCCATTCTCAGTCTTGATCGTCGTAGTTAAAAACAGCACACGTGATATTAATGTGGCGAGTAAAATCTATAAAAAGAATTAACATTGACAAATTTTAAGAAAACCAAAAAGTGACTCTAGATCCAGAATTGATACATGATAAAATCGTAATTCGTTTGTTCTTGGAGAAACAGTTTAATAAAATAAATAAAATCAATAAAACAAAAAAGAAATAAAATCAATAATATTCGAACGAATAATTAATATCATAAATCGCGTGTAATATATATGGAAAATTAAAAATTGAAAATACAGTTGCTTCGTAAATATGAAGAGAATTGTAACGATAATTACAAAATTTATGAAACATTAACACGTCTTAAATGACAATTATCGTACAAAGACGAAACTTAACGATCAAATTTATTACTTGGAATATAACAAAATTCAAAGGGAGCACTTGATAATCATTTAAGCGCGTGACATAAATTATTAAATAAAAACAAGAATTTCAATATTTTTGATTAAAAAACTAAATTCGTTATAGAGTTATATCAAAATACATTGTGCAATATATATTTCAATATATATTGTACATCATATTGAAATAACAGAGTTACATGGACTGTAACTTTTTTAGTTCAGCGCAGGTTACATATTTCAGAATTTTTAATTTCGTGCTTTTTCTCCATTTTGCAATAAAGGAAAGGAAAAAAAAGTTTCCACGCCGACATGAAAGTATTGGGTAATTTATTGGAATATTGATTTAATTTTTCCACCATGACACGTCGCTTCCCTTTTAATTGAGATGTCGATTCGGAGGGTTTTATCGGTTCTATCGGAATGCTTTTGAAAAATGATCTTTACCCAGAAAATCGCAACAAACGTCGGCAGAAGACAAGCATGAGAATGTATGTCGTGCTGCAAAGGGACATATTTAAATTCTTTTGTCTGTTACGTCCTGTTTCTGCCTTGTCGTTATTTAAGAGGCACAAAGATAAAGCGTGGGGATCAGACGGGAATTTGAGTGTACTTCCGCGTTTATAAACGCCAGACGTACTTACATCAATGGAAAATAATGCTGACTGTAAGGTACATCAATGAATTTGCAATAGTGCGAGAGTAAGTCCGGTAGATCGTTCGGTTTAATTAAGTCGCTATGAAAAACCTTTGAAATCGAGCCTTTGCTCAAGTTTTTTTTTTTGTCTTGCTCTCTCGCTGATACAAAGCGGAAGTTTTCCCGACAGACGTAATTGCTTAAACGCCAGCTGGATAAATAAAATAACAGTTTATATCTGCCAAATTTTGTAATGAAAAAGAAGTTTGTCTTAGTTACTTGAGTCTTAGTTCGTTATTTCGTAGTTACATGTCTATACACAAGAATTTCTAACATTTTATAGGTTATGTCTTGTAGGTTACATTTAATTTATAGGTTATATTTTATCTCTTAGTCAAAATTACAGATTCTGATAAATGATGATTTTTTTTTTTATATCTTATAGGTTATATAATTTATAGGCTATATTTTATCTATTAGTCAAAATTATACAAATTCTGATAAATGATGATTTTTTTTTTATATCTTTTAGGTTATATTTTATCTCTCACTCAAAATTATACAGATTCTGATAAATGTGAATTTTTTTTTTTTATATCGTATAGGTTATATAATGTATAGGTTTATAGGTTATATTTTATCTCTCAGTCAAAATTATACAGATTCTGATAAATGATAAATTTGTTTATTGCAAAATAAATCGGAAATGATCTACCATACAATTATTGTAATATTAAAATGTACGAAATGTATTCTTATTATACAATTCTATAATCAATGTAAGTTTTATTTTCTTTACTGAACATATCATAAGTACATATAGAGTTACGTGAGAAATATTTTAGGATCGGTCCAATTTTAATTAACAAATTAATCAAGACTCACAAGAATGTACAAAATGCTTCTCTCTCTGTTTTAAATATTACACAGATGTAAGATGACTTTTGTGACTGTTTGTCAGTGATTGTGATTCCTTCGATCAGTTTAAATTATCAAAATATTTCTGTGTACGTGATAATCTCACCGTTAATGCAACGACAACATTACGGAAATTATTAATTTCGATTTTTCAGCAAGTAGGAGATACATAGGTACATTTTTATGCATTTACAGAATATTATAGAGAACAAAATTCCACAGAATGCACATAATACGAGGAAATATACAATATATCACAAAGTACAATGTTTTCAATAATACTTGCTACATAAAAGTGTATCAGCACTGTTGTATAAAATTATCAAAAATTATTTTAATTATCATATTACAATATACATTGGAAAATTATTGTATAACATTATTTTAATTATATTTTCAAAAATATGAATTTAAGTAGACTCTGCCGGTCGGCTTTGTTTTCGTTAGATTTTGGAATTACTCGGTTAATGTACAGTCTTCCACTTCCATTGTAATATAATAAACACACAGGGGAAATAAGATAATATTTGATAATAATCGCGCGGAATAATTAAACGCGCATTAAAATGCAGATAATTTTATCTTGCTCACTTTTCTCGAAGCCGGACGATTGTATTCAATCTGACTGCAATTAATTCCCCCGACAACGTAATCACCACGTTGTAACTCGTCTAGAAAACAATGTAAAAGCTGTATAAGCCACTTACGCGCTACGGTACATTTTGCCATGCGAGTTATTATCCGCAGGGATTATTTAGAACTGAATTATTTAGGGCATTAATTGCATCCTCCGTTTCGGTGTAGGCGATTTAATTAGAAACGTTGACGACGAGATGATTGATAATGAAGCAGCGACTTCATTTGTTACGCGAACGCCTCTGCTCCCAACGAAAGTGTACTCGTTACTCTAATACGTATAAATAATTACGTATAAATACGTCTACGGCGGGTGGTCGTCTGTTAATAACTTAATAAATTAGAAAGAGGGCAAGTTAATTGCACGAATTTCCTTGTGAAATTGCCGCTGTTGAAATTCACGGTTTTCGCGATATTTCCTCATTTCAGCCACCGCTTTGTTCTGTTAGGTTGGATATTTCATTTCCAGCATCTGCAAATTCAAACTTTAACTTCAGCAGTTTTCCTTTTTTTTTTCTTTTCTTCTCCTTTTTTTCCAGGTTTTCTTATTACCGCGCTAATGAGAAAACGTCCTGTTTAATTAAGTGACATTCCCTTTCGGTACCCGTGTATAATCTACGGCTAAGGGAATATTAATTAAAAATTGTTCTCAATTATCGCTTGCTTGAAATTTTAATTGTATTATGCTGTACGTGGGACTGGACTGTTACTGAAATTCTGGGTTCCCCTGTGAATTTTTGATCTAGGTCGAATGTGGATACGACTATAACATAGAGAGTCGGACAAAAGTTTTTCCCCGTCTATTTTCTTTTCTTTTTCTTTTTTTTTTTTTTTTTAAATAAAACATCAAAATATAAGAGAAATCTAATTTTATTAATTTTAAATTAAATTTCAGTTCAAACATGATTTTTTTTCATTATGTTTTAACAATTATTTCTTTCAAATGTTAACCGATGTCAGAGCGTTCGCACAGGAAGTGACTTTTGGCACATTCTATATATGTACGCGATGGATTAAAATTTGTGACAGTAAATAAACTGGTGTCATTCATTTTTTTTTTAAATCGACTTTAAAAAATTAAGTGCACTGGTATTCCCTCCCCCTTTTTTTTAAATTTTCGGTTAGATAGGAATCGACAATGAACAGAAGGTTATTCTACACGCAGAAAATTGTAGAATTTTTTCATTTTTGCGAAAATGAAATTTGAAAATCCATCGAATACATTAAAAACTCTATTTGCTTCAAAACGAAGTCCCAAACGAACAAATTTTATCCCATATTTTCCACTTATTTTCCCTTGTAGAATCATCTCTTGTCAATTATTCACTCCTATTTAATCCTGAATACATTGGACACTAGCTTGTTTTTCAGGATATATCTTTATTTGTAAAATTACGCATAAACCAAACTACGATGATCTTATTCCGTCTAATAATATATATTCCTCTATAATAACACCATTCCTTATAACAATGTCATGTTCTTTACGATAATATAACAACACATATGTTATTAATAATAAAGTACAATTATTAATTGAAGTAATTCATCATTCCTTACAATTTCAATGTAATCATCTTTGCAACGATCTTGTCCCTTATAATCACACGCACATAATAATAATAATAATAATAATAATAATAATAATAATAATAATAATAATAAAATACAACGTTGCGTAATAAATTAGCTGGAACAATTCGTCACTTCGAATCGTTATTTTCTCTATTCCAAATAAAAAATAATTTTACTTTATTCCAAATCAAATGTAGCCAATGTTCTTGATTTTCATCCGACTTCGAAGCCGTAAAATCTTTCGAACTTCAATTACTACACGATCTTGCCACGCGGTGTACGTCAGAGACGTGCCACCGATCGGCCTCGGTATCCCAATACCTTGGAGTAACGATCGATTACCGGCGTAATCAACGATCGTTTGTAATTGTCGATTAAGCAAGTTAAGGCGGGTTTAATCAGTCAACAGCCGCGAGTCGACGAGGACAAACGCGAGCCAGCCAGAGGGCTGAGAAAGCGAGGCGAAACCTCATTTATAATTCACAAGAACGTTCTAGTCTCTCTCTCTCTCTCTCCCTCTCTCTCTCCCGATGCGATTTTACGGACGCTCTGACGGTGAGTTTCACTTATCACGCTAACGGTCTTGTCAAGCAACGAGATCGTTCTTTTGGCCTCGCGATCGTGTCTCCCCCGATTTTCCTGTACGTACGTGGATCATTGTCGTTCCGCGATCTTGAAGCAATAATCGACCTTAGTACAGAGCCCTCGCACGATATTTTCGAGCTCGTTTTCAAGATTAGCTTATCGATCACTTATATTAAGGGGGCAGGACAGTTTGACGGGCCTAAAAATTACGAATACTTCGGAGGGATAGTAAAACGAAAGTATATATTTGATCGACGTGAGCTTTTGTGGTTTATTTTGACACGTTATGAACTAAAAACGACATTAAAAAAGGGGAAAAAGTGGGCTGTTATTTAACTTTTTAACGGCATCCTTTTACATAACTTTTTCTTTACATTGCCTATCGGTGTGCATGATTCCAGCGAAACAGGATTAGCTGCAACAAAAAGGGTAAAAAAAGTTCAAAAGTAAACAATATTCTCTAGGGATTAACGACCGGACATTTTCATTTCTGTGAAAATTATGAAAATAGCAGCTATTTATTTTTAATGTATCGAATTTATGCCAAAAATTTCTACGTTTTTCGTTTATATTCTTCGACATTGTTAAAAATTGAAAAATGTTTGATCGTCAATCCCTAGTAAATGTTACGCTAAAGATACGTACCAAGTTTCACAGTGATCGGTTGGTTAGATTCCGAGATATTTTGCACGCCGTTTCTAAAAACCGAGTTTCGAGGAAAACGCGTTTAAAGTTTCAGAACGTCATTTTTCATACATATCCTCTATTTACTTTTTTTACATATATATCTCGCGGCTCACAGTTCTTACAATTCACAACTAAATTGAATCCAAGTCCCCTAATATTCGATTCACCAAAAGTAATATTTGAATCGCACGATTTACACTTTATAATACTGCTTAAAGTTGTAAATAGTGATACAAATTCAATTATTCTGTATCCGCGGATTTATTATTATACCCCAAAATAAGTCGTTTTCAAGGCTGGAACTTTTTGTATCTTATTTCTAAGACTTCGAACTACTATTTAAGACAAAAAAAAAAATCGATTTTTTAAAAATTACACACTCCTGTCCCCATAAAGCACATCATTTGCAGAGAATATAATACTTTTACAAAATACGTTTTTCACCTGTCAGATCACTCGACATTGATAGATTATTTTCAGTATATGTTTAATAGATCATTTTAATATGACTGCTCGTTCCTTTTTTCCAATTATAGAAAAATTATGTACATTTATCCATCCATTTACACAGATTTTTTTTTTTATACACGTTATATAAATAAAATAAATTTTTATCGAATTTACTGTGCATCAGTGAGACGCGAATTTTTATTTAATTGTATTAATTACATTGTTACATCATCGGTGTCGAAACGTGCGGCATATAAAATTGATGAAATATTCCAATCCTTCCTTCCTTCCTCCTTGTAACATCGAGATAATTAATCTTTCAATTTTCGTTCCATTCTTCATGTTTTGAATTGAAGTCGTTTTTTTGGAGTAACAAGATCTGCTGCGCGAAAAACAACTCGCGAATTATTCTAGGGAAATTTTCACGTAATATTTCTACAAAGATAAAAAAAAAAAAGACGTGGATCTCTCGATGGTTCTCAAAAGTAAATACGACAGAAGCAAAACTCATTTTCATCAGAGATGATCGAAAAGCCGTACGATAGTTATTACCTATTTGATGGACGTCAACAACGACTCGAGATTTCGAGAGATAGTTCCATGTCGTTGCGTAGAAATCGTAAATGATTTGTCGAATTACGGTAGGCAAAGTAATCCAGTAACGAGGGTGAAAAGAAATGAAACGAGGTTAGGTAACGAGGAGAGAAAACTTCGAAACGTATGGAGGTCGAAAGCGCGAGGAAGGTGATAGTTGTCAATTTCTGTTACGTCTGTCGTCGCGTTCTATGCAATTTGAACGTGATCCTTCGTTTCTGCTTCTTTTCTACTGTTTGTTGTCGATAAGTGTTCGCAATTACGCGTATGACGTTACGTTTTCTGTTTTTTCCAATGGTAAAACAAGTAGAAAGCGGGCAAGGACAGGACTGCGAGATAAAGAAAACGTCCAATTTGAATTACGGTAATGGGGTTGGTAGGAAATTACATTGTAGAGGTAGGAAATTACATTTGATGATCAGACAGGTTTACACAGGTATTTTTAACAGAAACGTGAAAGAACATCTGAAACATCAGAAGTTGAAAAGCTGATCTATAAATGTGTGTGTGTGTGTGTTTTTTTTTTAATTGGATTAATCATTTAAAATAATTTTTATTAACATTTGATAAAAGTGTCATTATGTTGTATGCATGTGTGAAAGAAAATTATTCTCTGCGTATTTTCATTGGATTAATCGTTTAAAACAAATGTTTCATATAAAATATTTCATAAAAATATTATTATAAACAGATACGCACGTTTTCATTTAACGAGAGAATTAATGTTTTAATGTTGTAAATAGCGTTATTAAACGTTCTATCTCCTCTTGACTTGAGATTTTCTTCTCGATCTTCGCTCGAAAGCATTATATGTAATTTGCTTTTGTCAATTTTCGAAAATTTAGATTCGTATTCCATGGGATTATATTTTTCTAATCAAATCGAAACCGTACTTCCCATCGCGAGTGTGACTCGTTGTTACAACCGAAAGGGTTATATATAAATTAAATTCACTTGAAAAAAGCTAGATATTAATAAATACGACAAACATTTAATTTCTAAATATATATTTATTTTTTTTATTTAAAAAAAAATAATATATTTATATATACTTGGATCATTTACTTTCGAGATAATTAAATTATTAAAATAAATTAATCAATCCTGATACAAAAGGTAATATTATTTACTTATTTATTTTTAAAAAATTCATTTTCGTTACCTTAAACTATTAATAATATTATTAATTTTTAACTCTTGCTAAAATACATTTTTATTATAAATCTTTATTAAATTAATATAATTAAATTTTATATATATATACATACATACATATATTTATATTTATAAATACATCTATAAGATCTTTGGTGCTTTCATCTTCATTTTTAATCGTAGCTCGTATTTATTTTTAAAAAATTCATTTCCATTACCTTAAACTATTAATAATATTATTAATTTTTCACTCTTGCTAAAATACATTTTTATTATAAAACTTTATTAAATTAATATAATTAAATTATATATATGTTATCATTAAATATATAATAATTAAATTATATATAATTTAAATATACGTATAAGATTTTTGGTGTTTTCATCTTTTTAATCGTAGCTGTTGCTCGTACAAGAATGTTGAAATGTTGTAAAAAATATTATTAGAACGTAGAAATATCACTATGAAGGTACCGCAGGAGTATTCGCGGGGTTGGCAAAGGTGTGACGTCCAAACAAACGCGTAGATGACGATCCAAGAGGGACCCGGATCCCATTGAATCGAACCGTAAATCACCTGTGCTCGTTGAGTGCTGCAATTGCGTAAATGCACGTTGAAAAGGCTGTGCTCGATCGCCCACGCCTTTAACCTTAGATCACCTATTATGTCGGTAAATAACATTCGTGAAAATGACGATTTCGATGAAAGACATAAATACATAAGTCGAGAATGATTTTATATGTAAAGTAAGTCACAAGACTATTTAATAGAATTGCATAATAACGTATATATTTCACGTAGATCATAAATGTATTTGAAAAACATGGAGTATTATGTCAGTGAGATGATCTCGATGGAAACATCTTTAACGATGCTTGTTCCTGCAATATTTATAATATATTATAAATTTGCATTATATCAATAGAATATATTTGTATTAAATATTTGTTTGCAATGTATCTCGTATGTTCCATGGATAGATTTCGAAATAATTGATATAATCACGATAGTTGCATCTCGTTGCAGTATTATTAAAATTTCACAATGTACGTTTCATTTCATAGTACGGCTCAGTTATTCATGAAATTATTTACGAAAGTAAGTAAACTTTTTTTGTGGGAACATTTTGTGAATGTAGAGTGTCTATTAAGTGAAACATTTTTGAAAATTGACACCGTAAGTGAAGTACAACTATTATTATTATTACGTAAAATTTGAAACTAGTTCGATGAACTTAATGTACATGTCGAACATAATGGGCATCTTGAACAAGTGACTAGTGTCGAAGATGATTTCGTTTAATTATTCATGACTTATATTCATATATTCCTAGCTGTTTAAATACTTTGGATCTCTACGAAATGTCATGTATTATGTTAAATGTAATTAATTTGCAACTTTTACGTATATTTTTTAAATTTGTTTCAAACACGATCACGATATGTTAACGAAACTTCAAAATGTTTTTATGTAAATAACATATAACTCATATATTATTTTATATTTTTTCATTATAATTTTATATGTTTTTATTTTGTATTTTTTCATTATTATTTTATAATAATACAAAACTCATAATATATTTACCTTCGTGAGTGACTGAATTATGGCCGTTGAAGGGTAAGTGGATCATTCGACACCGCATGATTGAAATGTTTGTCATCTTTGCGAATGTTTAGCGTGCCATTTTATAACTCACAATTCACAGAAATTCCTTTGTGTCTGTTCCCATAAATATCAGCAATGGGACGCGAGGTTTTCAGATACAAAAAAAAGCCACTCGTAACTCGCATCCTTGGAAGTTCTTTTTGTCAAATATGTAGTGAAGCTATCGGTTTGCAGTGTTATAAATTACAGCAGACACCGATCGAAAAATAACGCGAGACCTTACTTTTTCTTTCTTTTTTCACTCTCTTTCTCTTTTTTTTTTTTAGTAGCTGACAAACTCGAAATAACGAATAGGGACGGGCGTTATCAATCACGATAAATTTCCGGACGCGTGCTATCCCAAAAATTTATCGGTAATTTTGTATCGCGTTTTACGAGGCCAGCGCGTATCTCGTCGTCGGTTCTTCTTTTTTTCGTTCTCTCCCCTGGCCTCTTGTTTCTTTCCACTTTTTTCCCTTTTCCATCCCTTCGTGGACATACTCTCGTCCTGTCTCCGCTTCCCTTCGCCTTTCCCGCGGCCAATTCCATCGGCGTGACGCGAATCGATAATCACCGATCGGCAACAAAGCTGTCGCGATGCACGGCCAAGATGAATATTCTTTTTTTTTTCTCTTCTTCTTCTTCTGATCGTCCTGGATACGACATCACCTTCGCATCACGATTTTCGACGAATCGATTGAAATTTCACTCGCGCGAAATTACTGTGCGAAAGTTGCACGCACGCGGCAGAAGAGATTTTTGCAAGCGAAACAACCGCTGTTGATTTTGCATTAATCTCTGCCCGATTTCGTATATAAATTTCCTTGATGCGTGTTACTCTGTAAAGCGACGCTTGCACGCGCTGAAATTGCAACGTTCCCGTTTCTTTTTTTCCTTTTTCTTTTTTTTCTCATTGGTCGTTGTTATTTCGCGTTTCAGTAGAAAGATTCCGTGTATACGTTTTACTTCGAAAGTATAAGTATTTTTTGTTCAATTAAATCCCTGTTAATAATTCGCATTGTACGACGGAGTATTTTCATAAAATATTGGCACAAGAGAAATGAGAACGTAGGTTGATGAGTGTCATATTAAAATATTGTAACAAAGATACGAAATAACAAACGGATGAAACGCAGATTGATATCCCGTCGCAAAGTATTGTCTAAATACGGAATTGTTATTCAATGAAAAAGTATTACTCAACTCGTATTTTTCTCGTCGTTTTCCTTTGTTTTCAGCGAATGCATTACGAGCTTTTTACTGTTATCTTTAATAAATAATTATATTTAAAGTGGTGGCAACGAAAATGAAGTAAACAATTGGATTCTAATAGAATAAACGTTGATTTTATCAAAAGTCTAGCGTCTTGTTAACGATTGTAATAATGACAAACTTATATTAATTTAACTTATTTTATTATATTAATTTAAATTATTTTATTATATTTATTATATTTATAGTATTATATTTTTAATTTAATTACATTTAACTTTATTATATTAATTTAACTATAATGAAATTAATTTAATTACATTTAATTTTACTATATTAATTTAACTATAATAAAATTAATTCAATTACATTTAATTTTATTACATTAATTTAACTATAATAAA
>NW_025109975.1:684386-686909 GCF_011392965.1 Frieseomelitta varia | reverse complement strand
ATTTGTTAAAAAAAAAAAAAAAAAAAAAAAGAGAAGAAGATAGAAATCCAAGTAGTCGATCTCTCACCGTGTTAAACGATCGTTGTTCGCTAAACGTGCGTGTTGTTAACAACAGCTACGTCCGCGATACAGCTACGCAGACAAATAGTTACAACTTCGCGAAAATTTACGGCCCGTACCGCAAGAGAGAACGGACAAGAGGATTGCAATCTAATCCTTATAATACGATTATTCTTTTCCTCTTTGCCTTCCTCCCCTCTCCGCCCCTGTCGTCTGGTTTCTCACGCCGGTAATTCACAAGAGTTTTGTTTGCCGTGGTCGCGAACTGTTCTTGAAATCTTCCTGCTTGTTGAAACGTGTGCCCGAGCGATTGCAGAAGCGGGTCGTTTCCGGTTGTGCGATGCCATTATTTCACGAAAAGTTTTGATTCACCCGTCGCTCGAACGTCGGCCGCGAGAGAGACTCCTGTTCCTTCCCCTCTTCTCCTTTTCCTCCCCCACCGCTGTGTTTTTTCCACCGCCATTCCGTTTTACGTGCTTTTCTAAATACATATCGCCCCGAGATTCCCCTCTCGTGCCTTCTTGCGTGCCCTGCCTCAATTTCTCAACTATCTTTCGCTATCGTTTCGACGTTCTGTATCGGGATACATTGCGAGTTCAACGATCATTGAAATTGTGATCCATCGGTTTCCGAGATCGTTTCGCGTATGTTCCACGTTTTCGGTCGACCTGCAATTGTAGTTGAAAACGTTACACGCTTGCAGTTGGTAATTATTTTACGTGACGTATGGTTGCATCAAAACATTTTGTTTTGATAATGTGACGTTCAAATGTTAATGCCTTCGGAAAAATACACGCAGGGAAAGTTCCGTTATTGTACTTTAATAATTAATTTCTCAGTTTTCATTTTTGATTTTTCTTCACTCGGCTTATATTTTTCTTTTACCAGTTTCGATTTCATTATCACTGATGATACCGTGGATACTTTCTTCTTTTATTCTAATTTCTATTTTCGTATTAATTGTTTATTTTATTAATTTTCAATTTTATTATTCTATCGGTAGGTATTATCTCGTTATTGGCAGTAATATTTTAGTAACTAGTTTCTTCGTCGTTTTTAATTCGAAATAATAATAATACTTATCAGTGTAATACGTATTCGCGTAAGTGACATTATAGAACATAATAAAAATATCAGAAACAGAAATAACAGAAAATAGTAGAAATGATGGAATTAAATAATATTTTTCTTTTACTTTACTTTTAAGCTATTGTTATTTTACACTTTTACTAGTATTGCACTTTTTAATATAGAAAATATACATTTTTCGTCAACGTATTTCCAAAATCATTGGAATAAACACGATCCATGTTTTTACGTGCGAAGCACTGTGTCAACGTGTGAATAATAAAAATATCTAATAAAAAAAAAGAAACTCTCGAAACTGTGTTGGCTCTGCACAAGGTAAATCTGAGTTGCGAGAAAATTTCGATAAAAACATCGAGGTTACCTTGTCCTGTCTATTAAATCAAATTAATATAGAATAAAAAGAACGAGTAACCAAGGTCTCGAAAGTTTCACGATGTGAAACCAACAAAAATTTCCTATTCTTGCTGATTTGTATTGATTTGACATTTCGTTATGATTAATATCGAAAGTATCGGTTTTATGCATATAAAAATATTAACTTAACGATGTTGTTTTCCATGACGATATTACAACCATAGTCAGAGTACGCTTGATTAATCTAACAATAAAATGCGCAATATATATGCGTAATCAGTCTAGAAAATTTTCGTGCTTGATGCTTGCAAAGTTCAAACCTTTCAAGGAAAAATATTGTGCAACGAATCTTAAACGTTGAAAATATCGGCCGACGTTGGCGAAATTGCATCAAGTTTGAACAACGTGCCAAAATTTAGACGAGAGCTAAAACAAACGACATAAATAAATTAATCTTCTAAATCAGCGGTTTCCAATATCTCTGGAAATACGCGAAATTATAATATTATAATGGTCGAAAAAAAAAAAAAAAAACACCAAAAAAGGAGTTAAAATAAAAACACGAAGAGTTTTGATTTACAAAAAGAGACTTATTTGAAAGTTTTTGAGGGATGGATAGGGATTTATGAGAGGAAGTGGGTGGTACTCATAAATGAAAAGCCTAATCAAGTGGTACAGAGAGAGAGAAAAAAGATTGGGAACCGCTGTTCTAAATGATTGAAATATTTAACCTTTAATTTTATTCTTCTAAATGACTAATAAATATTAATAAATATACTCGAAGGAAAAATATTGTGCAACAAATCTTAAACGTTCCAAATATCGGCTGACGTTGGCGAAATTGCATCAGGTTTGAACAACGTACCAAAATTTAGACGAGAGCGATGTAACAAAATAGCTAAATTATGACAGAACAAACGACATAAATAAATTAATCTTCTAAATCAGCGGTTTCCAATATCTCTGAAAGTCCGCGACACTAATTTTGTAATGGTCGAAAAAAAAAAAAAAAAAAAAAAA
>NW_025109975.1:604943-684100 GCF_011392965.1 Frieseomelitta varia | reverse complement strand
AAAAGAGACTTGTTTGAAAGTGTTTGAATAATTGGGAGCCGCTGTTCTAAATGATTGAAATATTTAACCTTTAATTTTATTCTTCTGAATGACTAATAAATATTAATAAATACTCAAAGGAAAAATATTGTGCAATAAATCTTAAACGTTCCAAATATCGGCTAATGTTGGCGAAATTGCATCAGGTTTGAACAACGTACCAAAATTTAGACGAAAGCGATGTAACAAAATGGCTAGACTATGACAGAACAAACGACATAAGTAAATTAATCTTCTAAATCAGCGGTTTTCAATATTTCTGAAAGTACGCGACACTAATATTGTAATGACCGAAAAAAAAAAACACCAAAAAAAGGAGTTAACATAAAAACGCGAAAACAAAGAGTTTTACAGAGTTTTGATTTACAAAAAGAGACTTGTTTGAAAGTGTTTGAATAATTGGGAGCCGCTGTTCTAAATGATTGAAATATTTAACCTTTAATTTTATTTTCTTCTGAATGACTAATGAATATTAATAAATACTCGAGGCTTGATAAGTGAAATCGAAGGACAAAAAGAGAGAGAGAGAGAGAGAGAGAGAGAGAGAGAGAGAGAGAGAGAGAGAGAGAGCGGGACGAGGAGGGAGGGAGAGGAATTCGGTGGCTCTGGGCTGGGTACTCGTTTGAATTTCTACCGATTCCACGATTCACCTTTCACCGATTCCACGATTCGAGCGAGAGAATTGTTTACCGAACGTGACATCTTTCTCGGACAGATCTCTCTCCCTTCGCGCCGGTGTTTTTGATACCTAGGCGAGGGCCGCGTTTAACCGATTTTCGCCGCCGGATGCCAGCGTGAATTCTGAATTTCCGGATAGGTCGCTTTCGTGCCGCGGCATAAGACTTTCGGCACGAAACGAAAACGTCTCCTCGCCTCTCTGCCACCCTTTTGGCGACACGAATACGAAGGATTTGTCTTTGTGTCGCAGAGGAACGTTGAATAGGCTCTTTGATACTTTAGAAATCACGGAGAAGCAATTTGTATGCAAAGAGGAGGGGGGAAACGATTTTTCATAGATCGTTTCTTTAATGCCGTTCTTTTGTGCCGCTTTCAGCTGATCCCGATAATAGAACGCGCCAATTAAACTCACTCTGCCGGGGGGAGGAAATATTAAATCGCGTTATTCGGCCGCGTTATTTGGTACCACGAAAGAACCTTTATTCAAGCTCGAAGGAGTTTTCTTCTTTTTGAGAGAGACACCGAGCCTTGTTTATAAAACGCGCCCCTTTCAAAATCTGCATCATCAACGCTCCTCCGAGCTGTGTACCTCGCCGGGCGACGTTGTTTAAGCCAACTTGGCGAAATGGAAAACTTTCGTAATTTCCCAATAATCTCTCCGAACCGCGACAATTCCGAAGTTTAATTTTCTTCGCGATCCTCGAGGGACAAAACAATATCACTTAGAGAAAATACGGTGAAATACGATGGAAAGTGTTGTTTGTGTGGATGTGGAAGTTTCGGGCCGAAACGTTATGAACTTGTTTACTCGCTTCGTTTGTTTGGGGAAGTTAATGTTGCTTTAACGACATTCTCTGATTGGAATTTCCGAATTTCCACTGTCACCTGTTCTCTGACGTATAGATTAATTTATAGAGTGCTCAAGTGGAAAATTATACTCGCAATCTGAATATGTTACTGACGCGTACGGTAAATATGTCGCATTAAAAAATATATTTGTACAACAAAGTTTCTTTTAATCGTTCCTTTTGATATTCGTAATTTTCAATTATGACATTTCATATCTTTTTTAATTAGTTTCAACTAATTTGTACATTTGGATGTTTTACGTGTTTTGTATAATTCTCAACCAACGCTGTATCTGATACTCCGTTTTAGATATTTTAAAGAAAAATTGAAAATTATATTTCAAAGAAAAATTTTTTATTTAGTTTAATCAATTTTTATTATTTTATAATTTAATTTTTTATTATTTTATAATTTAATTTATTTTTATAATTTAATTTAAGTTTTTATTATTTTTATTTTAATTTAATAATTAATAATATTTTAATTTAATTTTTATAATTTAATTTAATTTTTTATTATTTTATAATTTAATTTTTTATTCTTTATTTTATTTGTATTTACATATTTTACATTCCAAGTTCTAACTAATCTGTAATTATGATATTCAATATTTTGCAATATTTCTCTAGTTCCCAGCTAGTATATATACTATACTCGAATATCCCACGTGTTTCGTTGCATTTCTTTGCATATTACGCGCATTATCGTACATTCTTTCATCGTCAGATTCCCCACGAATGAATAAACATCCGCAGTTTAATTACAAGCATTCGCGAGACGTGAACGTTGGCGGGCATACCAGCTGCTCATTACGTTTCTCGCTGCGGCGTAACTTGATTTTTCGTGAACCAGCGTTTTCACGGGCAGATAAACAGCGTAATTATATGGAAAGACTACAGGGGAACAAGTACGGCTGTGCTGGGTATCGGAATGGAATTATGCTTAAATCTGAACGAGAGTTTTTTATTGTTGGCGACGACGCTTTCGCTCCTAAAAGAAAGCTTGCGTCCGAACGAAATTGGATTTCGATTTCTCGCCGAGCACGGTTCGGAGGGGGAAAGGTGTCGAAACGAGGGAGAGTGAAAGCCGACGTGTTTCTTTCCTCTTGTTTCCCCAGCGATGCTGAATACGAATTGCACGGCACGTGGCCGCCGTGTCTACGTCCGCGTCGGAACGTGGCAAGTCGACATTTGGCGACGGAAAGATATTTTTCCCCCGTGGAAACAAACGTTCTACGTGCCCGGAAATCTTGATCTTTTCATTCGATATCTCCGCGTGGATTTTTCCAATTAGGCTCCTCCTCGGTGGATTCACGACCTGGTGCGCCCCGTACTTATTGTCAGCTGGCTATCTTCTCGAGCACAGTGGGCTCTGAAACCTCGAGACGAGTGTAAATAATTAAATCGATCCGTTCCGGCAGCCCCAAAATTTTAAAACGACTATTCGTACGACAATGCGTTCCAAATGTTTATACATGCTCGTTACCTGTTAATTATTTGTCCCTGTGTACGTAGACTATTGTTCATAAGTGTATGTACACGTTATTTTATAGGTAACACATGAAATGTATTCGGACTAAAGTTTTTCCAGTGTATTATACTTTCGTCACATACATACGAATGTTGCTGTTGACAATTGAAATAATATTTAGGATCGACTACTATGAACAACAGCCATTTTACCAAGCCATCGAATTACGAATGTGTGTACATATGTACACGTGTGGGACAAGTGTAATATATAAATATATATATATTACACTTGTCCCTATATGTCCATGTGTATATATATATATATATATATATATATATATATATATATATTATATGTATATATATTACACTCGTGGTATATATATATATATACCACGTATGTATATATATATTACACTTGTCTCTATATGTACACGTGTGGGACAAGTGTAATATACAAATATATATATTACACTTGTCCATATATGAAGTGTAATATATAGCATATTACAGAGAAAGTATAAAATTGAAATAAATTCTGAAAAATGAGTATCAAATTCTGAACAGCCAAGGTTCTAGTGATACATTAGTTGATACATTGACTAATTGTAAGAAAAAGTATATAAATCATGTAATTTTGCTGTTTGGAACTCTTTCAGCTCCAATGGCCAATAATTTATGTCTTGGACAAAGTTTTGAAGCAAGTTCTTTAAAATTCCGTTCAGTTGAAATTTCAATAACATATACAATATTTTAAGTAGCATCTCTATCAAACAGTTTGCCTATAAAGTGTATACGTATCTATCTTGTTACAGGATATTATTCTGATCATTTTCGATTACTATTATCGTTGTTTCTGATTAGTATCGATACATATGTGAAAAAATTATTTTATCCTGCTTTGCAATATTATTAGTCGTTTATATATCACTTACTTCCAATTTTAGTATATCACTAGGTTATAGTCTCATTCTTCATAATGCTCAATCTCCAATTTTTAAGCGTACCTTTCATACTTCTGATTTCTCTGTGCATAATAAGAGGAATATTTCACGATTGAATCCCTTAATTAAAAACAAAGGATAAAAGCTCAAAGAGTTAAACTAGAGAGAAATACTTTCTGCGTCGACTTTTAGCGGCGTCTTTAATTATCAGACAATTGAATAACGAATAAAATTTCATCCGTATCCAACCCTGCCGCATCTGCTTCTTTGTTGTTGGACTTTTTAATCGTCTCTTCAAACTGCAAGCCTCATATTTCCACAAATTTGGAAATTTCGATGATCGAGGTCCCGCTGTACATACATTGGATTTCAAATTCCAAATTTAGTCAGATGCAGTCTTTGAAGAAATAGGATTTTAAAGGAGGTTTCGATGCCTGATTCCGTCGAGTCACGTTATTTAAGTAATTCACGAATAAAAGAAGAGTAAAGAAAAGAGAGGAGGGCAAGAAGAAAGAAAACACGCGAAGCAAGCAAGCATCGTTAAGCTTCGAAGTACATCTCCGCTTTTGCATAGTTTTCTCTCTTTCTTCGCGAGGATTCTGTCGGGTTTTATGTCGTTCGTAAAATCCACCGCTATTCAAGATTTTATTCCCCCCTCCTCTCCCCTCCTCTACGTTATGAAAACGTAGAATTTCATTCGTCTGCTTTTTTATGTATTCTCGGTGAACTTGATAAAACGATCGATCGAACATCTCCAAAGTTCGGGATCGTTGCCGATCTATAGAGTCCGCATTATGAAAATACTACCAAAGTGATTTAAAATTTATTGAAAGTGAAATTAAAAAAAATTAATAATTTATGGGAAATAAAATTTGAGAAAATTAATAATTTATGAAAAATAAAATTTGAAAAAATTAATAATTTATGGGACATAAAATTTGAGAAAATTAATAATTTATGGGAAATAAAATTTGAATAAATTAATAATTTATGGGAAATAAAATTTGAGAAAATTAATAATTTATAAAAAATAAAATTTGAAAAAATTAATAATTTATAAAAAATAAAATTTGAAAAAAATTAATAATTTATAGGAAATAAAATTAATAATTACGGGAAAATTAATAATTTACGGGAAATAAAATTTGAAAAAATTAATAATTTACGGGAAATAAAATTTGAGAAAATTAATAATTTATGGGAAATAAAATTTAAGAAAATTAATAATTTATGGAAAATAAAATAAATTTTTATGAAAATAGGTTACAAGATTCTGTAGAATCTAGAAAATTTCCCTAATTTAATTTTATACTTGTACTTAATGATTAATCTATGATACCATGTGCAGAGCTATATCGACACGTGGGTTTTTGTCACGTTTTGTAAATTTTTTAATCTACAAGTAATGGCTGGCAATTAAATATCGTTCAATTCGAATTTTATGTCAATAATGTTTGCGTTCTATCAATTTTAGAAGATAAAATCGTATTTAAGACGCATTTGTATTAACAATTGCAATATTTAATTATTTTACTACTTTACTACAGAAGAGTATTTTTAGATTGAAATACAATTTTTTATCCATTGTATTTTGACGAAATATTATTTTACACTCCATTCGGAGTTTCTTTTCATCAAACCTTACTTTGGAGCTTATGATTGGTTAGAAAAATTAAAATTAATCGAAATTTAAAAATGGAGCTTTCTTTTAAATACATTAAGATGAAATTTTTATCCTTTAAAACAAATTTAATGGTTATGTAGAAATGTACAATGAAACATATTCACTGATTGTTTAAAAGTGTAAACTTTGTTTGAAGTTTGACCTAAAATTAATCTCTGTACGTCTGATATACCGAACAAATTCCTTTGTTGTTTTTTCTTTTCTTTTCCTTATTACTCGACACACATACAAATTTGTATTCTTAACGTTCACACAAAATCGATCAGAGATTACAGTTGATTTCTTTCAATATGAACAATAGAGTAGCGAAATAATTTTAAAATGAATCTTTCGACTCGCTGTTCGTGTACGTACGTGTGTTATTCTTTACAAGAATTTTAGCTTTCTCATCATCGTTCCTGCTTTACCTTCTACTCCTCGTAAACGTCACGGAAAGTGTTTAGACAGAATACAATGTCTTATCGATCCGCCGAGACCTTGTTCAATTTAGATTACATCGGGACGAAGAACGGTTGGGGGGCCGGTGTGCACGCAATTAAGTCCTAAAACACGTTACTCCCTTAAGGGCACTTCTCTGACACGTGTTATGGTTAAATTGCGATTGAAAATAATCGTTTCAATAACAGTGTGCCGCGTTCGATTCTACGGATCTGTTTGCAAACAGTTCCCAGTGGTATATTTTGCGCTGCGAGGTCGGATAATTAATTTTGTTACGAAAATTCAACAAGATTACAATTTTCTCAGTCTGTTTTGTCTGCGCAAATATTTTTAAACTCGTGCTGAAAAAATTGCAACAGGCAAACAGTCGTTTCAACGACTGTTGAATAACAAGTTCGTTTGCCTCTCTCTAGAGTAATAACACTTTCAAAAATGTTTGCAAAAGGTTACGTGAGAATATGAAAATACAAGCAACCGCGTTCTCGAAAAGAAGAAGTATGAAGTAGAATAATTAAATTATTCCTTGATTTCAGGTAAATTTTGTATGAAAGTAATAGTTTCTCAATGTGCTGTTTTAAGAATATAAGGTGTGATTTATTACTTCATCTATAATGAATATTGTTTTTAATTTTATGCATTATTATTTCTGGTATTTTGTGCTTTGAAACAATAGTGAAAGTCGGGTAATTTTATTGGAATCGTCTTCGACGATTTCAATTTTGCACGATTTCTCCACGAAACGAACGTTTGATGTTTAAGGAAATGTTCGAAGTGTCGATTTAAAAAATTGTTAAATTCGTATTTCAATATTGGTATTTTGAAACCACGTAACTTTAAAATCAATGTATCAATATTTTTGGAAATATTAAATATTATCAATCAAATAATAAATTAATAATTAGTATTATCAATCTATTCATTAAATAATAAATAAATAATAATAATTAAATAGTAATAAATAAATAATAGTTATAATTAAATAATAAATATTATCAGTATAACGTCATTTTCGATCACAATGTGGTGAAAGTGTTTTGTTACCTCCACTTCGTAATTAAGGAGAGGCAACAGGATTATTTATTGCGATCGTCAACTTTTACTTCATACGTCAGAGCTCGTAAATGTTTTCTCTTCAAATGAAATTTCTGAGAATTATAAATTAAAAAATGTCGCGATATAAGATTTTGAAAGTCACAACGGATCTAGAGAGTTGATACTTTAAATTACAATTACATAAATTTCCAAACAAATTACGAAAATCAGATAATCGTTAGGAATTTCCCAACGATCCCAATTCTATACGATTCTTCTCTAAAACGGAGTTTACGAAAACGTTGACAAGTTCCAGCAAATATCGTTAAATGTATACAGCAGAATAATTGCAATCAGTGTTTCGTAGATTCGAGCGTGTGATATTATATAAATTTGAAATATAAAAAAAAATATAAAATATATAAAAATAAAATAAATTATAATTGAAGAATAATCTTTTTTAAATTTTGGTTTAAATTATTATTCAAATGGAATTAATTATTATAATAATTTTAATTTTTTGAATTATTATTATAAATTCAAATTTAATTATTGTATATTATCAAAATTAATTTTGATATTTTTAATATGTAGAATTTCTTTTTCAATAAATTTAATGTCACTTTATTTTATATTTGAATTTATTAGTAAGTAAATTTTGTTTTAATTCTAGTAATTGAAGTTTATTAGTAATTTTTTATATAATCGTAGAACGAGGATACGGCGAATTTTGTTTTAATTCTCCATTTCATTTAATATTTACTTATATGCTTATATACTTTAGTATTTTCTTTACCATTCTTATATTTATTATTTAATTTGTTTTCTAGATTAAATTTTTATATTTTATATTTATTAGATTAAATTTTTATATTTTATCATTTATTTTGTTTTGTAGATTAAATTTTTATATTTTAGAAATATTATAAATGTCACATAAAATGAGGAAAAAAATATAACATTATATCGTTGCGATTAAGTAGAGGCGACGCCATGTGTTTCGTGGCACATGTAGAGTGAATCGCGAAAGGAGGACATCGGGGAAGGTTTCCGAGCGCGCAGGAAAAGGAACGGGTCAGCACGAGAGACGCGACGGGAAAGGAGAAGGTAACTTTCTCCGGTGATCGTCCCACTAACCGCGATATTATCGGCCCGAACATTTTTATGCATATCTGCTATATTCTCCGCTCGCTCACAGATTTCCCTTCTATATACTTTTATCCTCTCTTGCTACCATTCGACCTCCATTTCCTCCGTCTTTTATCTTATTTTCTGAATAGGTGAAAGAGTACGTACGTGTACGGGGGGGTGCTGTCTATCGGCGAGGATCTCGCGGAAATTTCTGTCGTAAATTTCTGTCGAGAATGCGATCGCTCGTTACGATTTACAAAAGGCAAATGCTCTACGATACGTGCTCCCCTTTCGACGATCGAAGTTACATTTGGTCGGAGATAATTCGTAAATCAGTGTTTTAGGCAACCGAGATAGGAGGTGTCTACTTACTAAATCGATTGAACTAATAAAAAAATCGCACGTTGTATTAATTATTTATTACTGAACTAGCGAATTAGTAATAAACAGTTATGATTGAGAATATATTAAAAATTATTAAGAATGTTTTTTATTAATATATTTAATTGCATGCGTATAATAAGCATAGGTGTACAGACTAGTTGGATGTAAATCAAATTTATAAAAATTAGTCGTCAGTATTTTTTTATAAATAATTTTTATACAATGTGACAAAATCTAATGAAACATACACTAAATCAATTAAATTTGTAAAAATTATAAATTGGAATATAGGTAACAATATTGAGAACGTAACGAGAATTGTTAAAAATCTATTAGGCACCCAAGAATGTTCCATCGTTTCTTTTATTATTAAAAAGAACAATTATTTCACAAAGTAACTGTTCTTACCTTGAAGAATGGCTCTTTTTTTTTTTTCTTAAAACGTCGGAACTTTCATTTAAACTTCTATCTAACTCTTTATTTACATATTTATTTTGAAAGTGATTGAGAAAGTTCTATGAAAAAGAGGAAGGAAAATTAAAAAAACCGTCGTTCACACTAAATCGTAGTCCCTTGCGCTATTTTTTTTTTTATGTATATAGCGGATAGTCCACCACTAATTCATTGATTAACATCGGACATTCTGCGGACGTGGGAAAAATAGCGCGAAGGGCGGGGAAATTAAATTACCGAAAAGTATTTCGCGGGTATCTCCGTTTAATGGTCTGCTTTGTTGAGCGTTGAATTGCCACCGGTTGGGCGATAGTTTCAAGTTAATTCCCCGGCTAGATCAAAGACGTGAAAGCGGCAGTCGCGTGTAATCGCATGCAGCCTTCCCCCGAGTGTGTACGGGCACACTCACGAAATTGCGGCTGCTCCGACTATTAAAGTGAAGTGCGAACGTGGTTGGAGAAAATAAGTGGGTTATTCACGCACGCGTTCTATAATCGTCAAAGCGGCAGACAGCGCGAAACGCCTCCGGAGGCCGGAGTTATTTCCTGCGACACCGTAGCAGTCTACCATGCTGGAAGACGGAAATCCGGCGGTGTCGCGACTAGAGAGAGAGACAAACTAAAAAGGAGAGAGTGCGGAGGAAGCAGCGATTTCACGAGGTGACAATTCCTTTGACTCCCGGGAATCGTGCAACGCCAGTTGGGCGGCGGAGGTCGCTGTTAGAAGGAAGAATACCTGGCTGACACCTCTCGTTTTCTCAGTTTCGCGGCTACGATGCGTTCTACAATGCCACACCGTGGCATTCCCTGTCAATCCCTTTGACATACAATGACGTCTGATTGGAAGGACCATTGAATTATTAATTTGTTGTTTTCGTTTTAATAAGTTTCAATAACTTTTTTCTTTTGTTTCATTAATTTTTTTGTTTCATTAATTCTAAAAGCAGTGCGTTTATGACAGTTTGCAGCATAAAACGTGAGAGCATGGAAATTATCTTTGCCATGTTTCCACAGAAATGTTCAAATGAAAAATAGACGTCATTTTTTTGGTCATATCGATTTTCAATTGATTTGTAGGGGTTTACTCCTTGCGCTGGCTGCAACTGGTTCGCGGACCATAACGAGCGACCGAATCGTATACAAATAATTCGTCGCTTACTTTTCCTTTTGAATTCATGTCGGTATGATATCACTGGATAGAAATGATTAAGAAGTAATAAACTTTGCCTGGGTTACATTTAAATATACCTGAAACTGAGAAAATGTCGCAATTTGGGACAAGAAGTTCTCGACGCACGTCATTTCCAGCGCAAGAGGAATTATGTATCCGTTACTTTGTTAAAAAATTTTCTGTGAGTACTTCGATTTTGCCGTTAGAAACGGAAAATCGATAATTTCGACAATTTTTAAATACGCTGTTTTTGGACGATTATTTCGAGTGGTGTGTTGATGGGTTTATCGAAAAAAATTTTTTTTTTCATGTATGTATCTGAAGATATATACATGAGTTAACTAGCGACCGGTCAACAATATGTTGATGCATTTTGTATTTAGCGTATGTTAATATATTTAATATGTACTTGTAATATGAAGCGAAACGAATCCAAGTCTAATTTTAGTGTAATGAGAAATTACTCAAATAACCCCAAAATAACCCAAACCTAATTCTGATTTAAGCAGAAATGAATTTGAGTTCATATATATATATTTGGTTTATTCAGTTTTGTGTAGGTTAGATTAGATTTTATAAATTTTATATAGGTTATATTTTAATATTTAATAAACTTTATTTTTTAGTAAACAACAATCTCCGAATAAAACCTTCGACATATACTATTCAGAGCAACAAGAGATTGTTTCTCTTTTTTTTTTTGTAAATAGTGTAATTCATCTTCGATGCAAGTTTTATTACAATGAAATACATCTGTGCTTTTCTATTCTTTAAAACATTTTTAGAACTCTGTTTCTGGAGCTGCTTTTAATTCGTTTAACGAATTTTTCCTTTCTTTCCTTTCCTTTCTATTCAAAACGAAACGACTTTCTCATAAAGGTTGTTTCAATAGAGAAAATAAGAATGAAAAGATATTTTTCAAATTTTTAGATAAAAGAAAGTCGATGTAGACTATTTTTTTACGGATATTCGGCCATTTTCAGCAAGCTTGCACTATTGAAACACGCGTGGTTTTGACAATGAAAATTATTTATCGGTGAATTCCGAGACGATGGAAATCATCATGGTCTCAAAACTCGTTTCATATAAATATTTATTACAACCAAATTATTACCCAATTAATCTGAAATAACGCAGTAATTTTTAGACAACTAACACATATAAAAAATAAGTGAGGTGAAAAAAAAAAATAATAATAAAGAATAAAATAGCCCGTAATTTCCGCTGTAAAAGAAAATTCGTCATTTTTCGCAAACAAATTTGTCCAACAATTTTTTGAAGAGAACAGATGTAAGGATTCTTCTGCATGTTCGAGGATTCGTCAAGGACATCGGCCGGTCTGAGCGAAGAAAACTACAAGAAAATGCGCACGTGCGCGACAGTGGACGACGACAACGACGCGCTTTATTCAGTCAGCGCAGCGTTATGCCACAATAGGCCAAGCTGTTGCAAGATGCAGGCACCGTTGCTGAAATAAATGCGCTTCCTTTTCAACGAATGTTCACGGGGATCCACTCGATCCATTCCGGGTGTTTTGTTGCTTCGTGTTCTTTCTCTTTGCCAACGTGGCTGCCTCCTCGAGGTGAAAAGCAAGGAAGCGAGAGAGAAAGCACGACGAAACTGTCGGTGGAGAGAGGCTAACTAGGCTTTCTCTCCACCCCTGGAGATTTTCGTACGTTCAGCTCTGCGTCGCTGCAAGGTCTCTCGTTCCTGCGAATTACACATTTATCGTGACTGATACGTTTGCTCGCGAACAATGATTCAGATCGTGTATCTTTTAATACAGCGCTGCTACAATTTCACGTTGGGAATCCCAGTGCCCCAGATTTATTCCCAACGTTCATTATTCACGTTCGCACGTTTCCTTCGATCGTCTTGGATATTTCCTGGATATTTCATTTCGGCGTTGAAATACGGAGGTACGATACGTCGACTTTGATCGGTCGTGGTTTTAAAAATAATGAAACAATTTGACATCTTTTTGATTATTCGAATCAGTCGTGACGCTCACTGTAAACTTTGTTTTCATTTCTCGTAAGAATGCAAGATCATTCTTATGCATCGGCATTGTTCGGAATTTAATATGAATTGGAAGCAGCTAGGGTATTCCTTGTTTCAAATTTAGGCAAGTTATAGCAAGATGAAAATTAGCAGTTGAAAAATGTTTATTGATCGTGACTATAGAAACGAGAGAAAAATATCAAACTTCTAACCTTTTCCGCTGGAATGACACGCATGTCGAGAATTTTTTTTTGCAATAGTTTCTCAGTTTTAAGTATATTTAAGTATAACTCGAAAAAAATAATAATAAATTTATTGCTTCTCAATCATTTCCAGCGAAATCATACCGACGAGTTTAAAAAGAAAGCGACGAATTATTGTGTACCGTTTGGTCACTCGTTATGGTCCGCAATCAGTTGCAAGTGGCTAATGGAATTGCGATAGTGTACAAACTATCTAGAACTACCGACGAAAAACATTTCCATCAGAGACATTAAAATAGAAACGACAGAGAATCTTTATAGTACGACGGAGTGTGTAATCAATTCAATTATTTGAACAATCTAAAAAACACACTGTTTTTCATCCACGACAACAGAAGTTATAAATTCGTCGCTTTGTTAGCTCTTGCGTTGAATCTGTAGATATGAAATGCAACGCGAAACAAACGTTTTATGTCGATCATTCCATCGTTATTATTCACCTCTGCCATCGTACTTGGTTCGTTAAATATTAACGTTCTCCGTATCGTCCGCGATTAAAGTTATCCCCGCAAAAACGTTTGATGTAACGAAGCGAAGTTATGGCGAAAACCTATCGAGCGTCTCAATTCAGAATGTCGTTTCATTGTTCCATAGAATTTACGTTTTAATAACACACTATAGACAACCCATCATTCCCCCCATGACAATGGACCGCGCAACTATTAAGTACACGCGAACTAATTAACTTGCCAGGCCGAAGTCTCCATTCTTCTCCGAAATCTTCGCCAACTATTGCCGAGGAAATTAATATTCATGGTCCGTGTAACTTTGTGGTTTGCTGCGTGTGACAGCGCGGGAAAAGGATATCGCGAAAACATTTGAGCCGGTGTCGGTGATATCAGCTATGATTGGTCATCGTTGAATCGGTGAGTTGGCGAGAAATAGTGTACATCACGGTCTAAAAACCACGTTTTGAGATACTTGAAAGAAGAATAACTTTAGTCTCTGTTAGTGCTTTATTGCATTATTTTGTTAACGCTTTATTGCATAGTTTTAAATAGTGCTGTTTGAATTTAACACTGCTTTCGATCTTCAATTGTATTTTCATTTTATTTTTATAATGTTTTAACGCTACGTTGACTGCTACGACGTGACTCGTATTTATTTCTTACAAGTAATTACAAGTATCTCAAAATGGACATGGAATGAAAGAATTTAAAGTGAGTAACTGGATAACATTACAAAACGAAAGATACTTCATTGCAGTGTATATATCTTATAGAAATTAAATATTTTGTCTCACGAAATGACAAAACGTGCGTGTTTCACGTAATATAAATTATCGTGTAAATTAAATTGCCTAAAGTACAAGACTCAAGTGCAATTTGCAACATGACGAAAGTAACAATTAATAATTACTTCATTTAATACAAAAAGAAAATGAAGATCACAAGTAACAATTATTATATAATTTATTATTATTATATCAATTAATTGTACTTACTAATTATAGATACTACAATATTAATTTAATTTATTCAAGAAGTTAAGTTACAACGTTTCTCCTGTCTATTTCCAACTGTTTGTTCCAATTGTGTGGGACACCCTATATAGAGTAGAAACTATATACGTAAAATCCAGCTATGTAACATTACCATTACCATTACTGCAATATTACTTAGGTGAACCTTGAGGGGTTGAAGTAAATTCAGCAATATATCTAAATTGCACATGGTCAACGAGTGGAGAGGAAACAGTATAAATATTCATTCTAGAAATATTTACTACTTTCGCACTCGTCAAACTGATAATACTACAATAGTTTGTTTACGTTATCCTTCGTTTGCATCTCAATTTTATTACTTTTCAAAAATGGCTAATCTCGAATTCGCATTGTTCATTCTAAAAATAATTAATCCTTTCTCACTGATACTCGTCAAACTGATACAATAGTTTTTTATGTTGTTTTTCGTTTATATCTCAGTTTTAATATGGCTAATCCTGTACTCGTACTGTTCATTCTGGAAATATTTACTCCTTTCACACTCGTCAAACTGATAATACTACAATGATTTAAAAATAATTAATCCTCTCGCACTCGTCAAACTGATACAATAGTTTTTTATGTCGTCCTTCGTGCGGTTCCACGCAGTTTACATCTGAATCTTGGTATTTTTCAAAACTGGTTAATATCGAGTTCTCTCGTACTCGTTCTTCGACTAATCGATTCAATTACAGTTGGACCACCACGGAAATTGTAGCGACCACGATCCGCGAATACTTGATATTATTCGACGCTGTGTACTGGTCGGGACAGGAAGAATCTCGTGCTCGTGCTAGGTTCACTCAGACGATATTACTGGCGGAGGTTAGTGCATCTAGACGTATGCGCTGTTCTACGGATGGAAACGCATCCATTCGACTCTGGAATTCTCATATCATACAGAAGGGATAGTACGCTCGGGCATTAATTTCAAAACGTACCGCGCTGATGGGAATTTGAGAGATGATGGTGCATTCTGGGACATCTCCTGAGATTTGAACAAACCAGTTTTCATGTTATTCAATGAGAATCTCGAGTCTCTTCGGTTCATTCCGCGGTTCACGGAGGAACTCTGTTGTTTCCTCGATTTTTTCCCCTTGACTTTCTAAACCACAGTCGTCATCCTTTTTTCATTTTTTTTTTTTTTTTTTTTTTTTCATACGATCCGTTGGTCTCTGTACCAGCATAACCAGCGTTTAGACACAGACATTTAGTGTTAATGTTGATGTTAATCTGTACTATAGTAGAATTCCGCGTATGTAAATTTCATTTATTTAAACCAAATTTTAGTCTGTACCCGATTAAATGAACTCTTGTTTGAATTCACTTGTTTGAACGTAAACTCCTATTACATGAACTATTTGCCCCATAACAAGTTCGTATAAAAGCAGTTTCACCTGTAAAGTGTTATACAGCTTGAAGCTTAATAAATTCTCGTGACTTTCGAGCTGTGCAATTTTTAAATTATCATTAAGCAAGTCAAATGAAGCAATTGTAAAGTTAAATATTAAACGAACCAATCTTCGAAATTCTCAAGATCACTTTGTAATATTTATTTTCATAATTTCATAACTCACGATCAGTTATTTTAAAACTGTTTTCTATCTAAATCATTTTTTGTTTTTTTTGTATAATTATCTATTTTGTATGAATTGGTTGATAGTTTATGATAATTTGCATTTATAGATTAAAACTGGTTCTTTATCATAATAATTGTGACACGTTTCTCTAACGTTTTCATGATTTGTCTTCTAATATTCGAACGTTTCCTAGCAACGGTATTCGCAACGCATGAATACATGCAGAGTGCACTCCCATTATATACGGTGGTCTAACAAGAATTATCAGAATTGAGTATTTCTGTTTTTGGAGATATAAACGATACGAACGTTGTTCACAAATGTATAGAAAAGGTTACAATGTGGTGGTAATAATTTTTTTTTTTTGTAGCTAGTACGGTCTCTTCTCAGACCGTGTGACTTTCAAAGTCACATCCGCTCTTTTTTTTTAAATAGAATCATATTTTTTAATTCATTAATGTCAATATTCTCTATAAAGAAAAGTGTCAGTCTACCTATATGTAAGTCAAAGAATTATTAATCTTGCAAAATTAAAAGACACGAATTTATATATTATTATTGTTATTATTATTATTATTTATATATTATGTATGAATTTATATAATGATTAATGTCTAAAAAAAAAATATACGACTCAGTTTTAAAAAAATGAGGATTTTCCTCGAAATCTGCTCAACAGCCTACCAAAAAAAATTACTGTCATCGTATTGCAGTAACAGTCCCCTCTACGCTGAAAAACTTTTGTTTCAACAAAGTATTTCATATCGTTACGAGCACTGTCGCAACCGCTAATTCTTATTGAACCACCCTGTATATATTCGTGTTTATTTAACGAGCAAAAACTATGCGCACGTCTGAAGGAACGTAGAATCGTCTTAACGCTTTATTACATCATCGGTTGATTAATCCAGTGCCGCTATGTTCAGTAGGATTTCGGGATACGCGGCACGTTGCCACCGATAGAAATGAGGGATTAGAAGCGATGGAGCGTCATCCTCGCCGGCCTATAAATGAACTGTTGTATATTCTTTTAGACCTGTTTCGCATGACCCTTTGCACTCGATACCGTACACTTCTGTCTTCACCGATGATTCACGATCTTAGCTTTTCTGACTAATGAAACTGACTGCATACGTTCCGCCGTCCGGGGAATTATTTTCCATCTTGAAGAGAAATCTTAATAAGGATAATTAAACTCGAAATACGAGACAAGCGCGGGGACACATTGTGTCACATTACAGTAAGTTATCGACCCAATTCTCAAATATAAAAAAAAAAGAACGATGTTACGCGTACACGATATTTCAAACGTAAAAACGAGATTGTGTGTTCGTTCCAGTGATCGAAATGAACGTTTACATATTTGTGTGTAAATAAGTTAAAAGGCATATTTTATTATAGCGGAATAAATAGCAACGAATCTTATTAAATTACAACACTTTATTCATAATTATTAACATATTATTCATGTAATATCTATATATTATGGTATGATAAACAATTATAAAGAAATCTTATGTACACGTTTCGTGAACTCGCAGGTGGTTATAGTATTTTGGACGATTTGGTGTAATAGCATTTGAGATTGTAAATTGACTAGAACCAGATTTTTATCTAATAATATATTTCATTACGCAAATTGTATTTATAATTACGAATAAAGTGTCGTAATTTAATATGATGTATGACACTACGTCCATTGTTATTTATTGTACTATAATTACCTCAATACATATTTACCTCGGTGATCCTTTGATCTTATTTTATTTAAAGTTTCTTTATCTATCTTTTATATTTTGAACTTCTAGCTATTTTTAATTATTTTTAAATCTCGTTCGTTTTATGATTCTGAAATTGAACAATTTGAATGAAGTCATTTCGTAATTTTGCAATTAAACTGCATTTTCTCAAGAATTCTCTTTCTCTTTGATGTTTATGTCATATGAACGACAGTTAATTATGGTAATAACCGCTAACCAAAAATAACCAACTACCGAAGAGTCGTCCAGCTCTGATGATTAACGAAGAAATTGACCAAAAGGTGGACTCGTTGGTGCAGAATTGAACGGCGAATAATTTTCCATATAAATTTAATGACCTCCGGTATCGATAATTAAAGAACGTTGTTTGCACGACGTATTACGCGAATGAATCGTGCAGTTTGCCAAGGAGATCAGTCGGCAGGTGTTTGACCCCAATTAACATGCAGATGATGCATTTGTTCCGACGCATCGTTAATTCATCTATTAGACTGTCGCCGCTGGTCGAACATTACATCGTTCGTTCACATTCATATTAATAAATGGAAATGAAATGGAAATTTTTCGTATTATTTCGCGGATACGGTCTGCTTTTCATAACGGGCAGCATTCACATGACGTCCATTGCGCAACGTGCATCTTTCTAAGCGTACGGATGAAACGGAGGAAACGTGTGATTTGAATGTAATTTCGCGTATACAGGCGGAATAAAATTGAAGGTCACTGATCTTTCGTACAGAAATCATTTCGTTCTTATTTTTTTCTCGTATCACTGCAAATTATTCAGGCAGTTGATATAATTGTAATCCACGAGTTGATATTACAGGAGTTTCATCTGACTTTGATGTAATTCAATGTTACAGAAATTTTTAAAAATTTAGTATAGATATCGTTTCAAACTCGAAGGTGGATAAGACAGACACGAACGTTGAACGGAAGATTTTTCATCTTGAAACACAGAAGATAGAAAGATAGTTGTCTCAACAATTGTCACACATTTCTGATTTATAAACGTCGTGCTGCATTATCAATCATAAAAACTTTCCCTTTATTTTTGTTCATTTTCTCCATTTCGATTGCCTTTGGATATTTCTAAATGAGAAATATTATCTTACCACTTGTGAGAATTGTAATTTATAAAATCACGTTGGGTGTGTCGCGTTATTAATCGTAAGAAATATTTTTCCCTCAGTCTTGTTCATCTTCTTTGTTTCAGTTGTTTCTAAATTTTAAACGAGAATGGAATTATCTTGTCAATTGTCATTGGTGATTTAGAAAATTGTTATTCGGTTGTATTAGGTTGTTAATCATAAAAAGTGAAATCTTCGTTATTTTTCTTCATTTATCTCATTTTACGTAAGGGTTACGTCTTGTTTTTATCTTTATCGAAATTTTAATACGTCATTCATTATAAAGTGAAATTAAATTACAATACATTATTATACTTTATCAATCATTATTTTATACGATAAATCATAATACAGTGTTCATTATTGTTTTCGTGCAATATAATAGATAACATTCAAACAGATTAAACTTATTAAGTCACACTCTAATCAATACAATGCTTAAAATCTTACACAAAACGAGTAATAAACTCTCTGTAGCAAAAGTTAGATTTATTTTTCAATGTACTTCGTATCTCTTGTTTTGTATTAATTAGAGAATTTGTTTTGAAATTGTTTTATATTAATTAGAGAATTTTCAAATTAGAAGAAATTATAGAGAAATATCGAGAAACATATTATATTAAATGTATAGAGCAATATAGAGAAATTTCAAATTCAAAAAAATTTGAAACATTTTTCGCGACGTAAATTTATTTCCCAACTTTCATCATTTCCTAATAAATATTTACATTTATGAACAATTAAAACTTCTTAACAACACACTTACTACCTACTGAATATCCATTGGAAATTTTCCACGAGTGACATTTCGTTTTCGCTGCAAGACATTTTATTTTATTTTTTTTTCATTAATAAAACCTTCACACTCTTTCGAAAACAAGTCGAGAAATAAATTACCGAATTCTCAGATGATAAATATTTGGAAAGTAATAAGTTCTGTAATAACTAATAAATAATCGTTAGAGGATAATTATTTTTAAAATTGATGGCCGTCAATATTAACGAGTGAATTGTTTCTTTATTTTGTTTCAGGTAAGCGTTTTAAAACGAAATTACTAATGACTGCGTTCGTTCTGGTGAGGCGGATTGATGGTGAGTAAGCAAGTTTCACCGTATGTGTAATTGGAAAGAGAAAATTGACAAACAAGTTGCGTTGTTAATTTCCTTTTAAATTTTTATTATTCTCTAACTGTCATTATTTAAATTATTTCGTTATTATCACGAAACGTTATTATGTCAGTAACGTCATTAGATTTTGTCATGTTCGTTATTGATTTTAATAAATGATTATTTCATTCTGTCGATAGAGATATTATTTTATTATTAATGATATTAATAATTCCTCGTTAATAACGATAACTTCACAGCTTATATCGGTTCTATCAGTTATCACCCTTTTGGAGAAAACGTCGCGTATCAATAAAATTTTACCTCAATAAAAATTTCATTTTTATCTGACGTTTCGTCTCCATGGAGATATCATTTTATCGTTAATTATATTAATAATTCACAATAATAGTATTCGCATTTATTAAATTTTGTATCATTGAATTTGATAAATTTAAATTTTCTTATCGTCGTTGCTTCGCAGCTTACGGCAGTTTCCCTTATCCTGTTATCGTCCTTTTGGACAAAATATCGCGTATAGTTTGAACGAAGCTCCCGTTCTGAAGCTGTCGTATTAATATGATCGCGGTAAAAATTTCATTCACAACACGTTGTTCCGACGAGTAAAATGATTAATCAACAACCGGTTCAATTTTACGTTATCAGCATCCTTTATGCCTTCGCATGCCGTTCTCGCGTTTTATTTTCAACGTCGCGCGTGTTTTACCTCGGATATCGTGATCGCGTGAAACCGAGCGCGATTCCACTCGTGTCGTGCAAAAAGTAAAGAAAGAGGAATGCAAAGTTTTTAGAAATTGAACATCAGCATTGAACCTCATTTAACGCGAAACACAACGAACACCGTGGTACTCCTCGGTCGTACGTAACCAGCCCCACGTGTTTTAATTACGTGAAAATCAATTTAGTCGGCAACATTCTAACGGTACTTGAATGCAGCGTGCGAATCTGTCGGTCGTTAAAGATGTAATAGCAGGCATTCATTGCCTACGTTGGTAAATGATTGATCGATTCGAAAGCGATTACTTGTACCCGTGTGTTAACCGTTGCTACGGATTTGCACCAATTTGCAACGCGATTAAGTCGACGGTGTCTTGGCAATAATTAACAAGAGGAACAGGTTAATGGCGCACTAAGCAATATACACATACTATCTATTGTGTTCAAATTCCTCCAGCCGAGCGATCGATAGAATCGACAAACAATATTTGAACGCGTGGATCGAGCATTTGTATGTAAGCATTTCGTATGGAAATTACCGCTGCAATTTTACAAGAGAAACGTTATCGAGCGTTTGCATTCGTAAGACATTTGAATCCGCGGTTCGTTAAGGGGGCAGGACAGTTTGACGGGCCTAAAAATTACGAATGCTTTAGAGGGCTTGTAAAAAACAAAAATACATAAATAATCGACGTGAGCTTTTGTGGTTTATTTTGACACGTTATGAACTAAAAACGACATTAAAAAAGGGGAAAAAGAGGGCTGTTATTTAACTTTTTAACGGCATCCTTTTACATAACTTTTTCTTTACATTGCCTATCGGTGTGCATGATTCCAGCGAAACAGGATTAGCTGCAACAAAAAGGGTAAAAAAAGTTCAAAAGTAAACAATATTCTCTAGGGATTAACGACCCGACATTTTCATTTCTGTGAAAATTATGAAAATAGCAGCTATTTATTTTTAATGTATCGAATTTATGCCAAAAATTTCTACGTTTTTCGTTTATATTCTTCGACATTGTTAAAAATTGAAAAACGTTCGATCGTCAATCCCTAGTAAATGTTATACTAAAGATACGTACCAAGTTTCACAGTGATCGGTTGGTTAAATTCCGAGATATCTTGCACGCCGTTTCTAAAAACCGAGTTTTGAGAAAAACGCGTTTAAAGTTTCAGAACGTCATTTTTCTTATATATCCTCTATTTACTTTTTTTACATATATATCTCGCGGCTCACAGTTCTTACAATTCACAACTAAATTGAATCCAAGTCCCCTAATATTTGATTCACCAAAAGTAATATTTGAATCGCACGATTTACACTTTATAATACTGCTTAAAGTTGTAAATAGTGATATAAATTCAATTATTCTGTATCCGCGGATTTATTATTATACCCTAAAATAAGTCGTTTTAAAGGCTGGGACCTTTTGTATCTTATTTCTAAGACTTCAAACCACTATTTAAGGCAGGAAAAAAAAATCGATTTTTTGAAAATTATAGACTGTCCTGAATTTTCGCCTCTGAAATACTCGGTTCGTGCAAAGAAGTTTGAAGAGTACACACATAATTTGTTGAATTCAATTTCAACGATGTTTAACATCAAGTTGATTTCGATTTAAAACGAAACCTTGTTGTTCGAAGTGATTAATATAATTAAATTGGATGAAGTTAATCATTCGCTGGGTACGGATTTAATTTGACCAATTAATTATCAATTTAATGCATATCATCGTAACTGAATGAATTCGCATCGCGATTAATACAGAGTCGTCAATTTGGTTTGGAAATGATGTTTATGTTTGTTACTTCATACCGAAAAAGTACAACCGAAAAATAAATCTGAATCCCCTTTCTACGCGATACATGTCTCATTTAAATGAGAACTATGAAAGTGACGATATAAAATTCGTAGTTATTGCAGATGTAAAAAAATGTAAGAATCTGCCTAGCTGTTATTAATAATGAACAAATTCACTGTTCCAAATTGTTCTCTACCGTCCTTGTCCTTTCATCTCAAATGTAATCATCGTGATCAAAAATCTTTCGAACCAAACGTTTGATTCATCTCGCGGCGTATAAATATGCATGGAGAACCTGCGATGAAACATAATCTCTCGGACTCGACGCGTTCTTCAATATCTCGCACGCGGATTTCTCTTTGCGCGATTATTCAGAAACGGAATCGAGAGACAGAGGAAATTGATGTTGCAGCGCTCTTTGACGATGCTCTTTGACGCGTCTCTTATCTTTTTTTTTTTTTTCACGAATCGTTAAGAGATATCCGCGCTGATTGATTCGGATTGGACACAGGGTGGGTTGCAGGGGAACGTTGTAAATTTCGAGCTGACCTTCGGTCCGGCTCGGTTCGTATTCTGGTAATCCGGCTTGAAAAGAAATCGACTTTTTGGGGATTTTTTTCTAAGGAAACCATGATACATTTTGGTGTGCAGTTTTCGCACACAAATTTATTCGTACTTAAAGAGCATTTGCAATTTTTTTTTTTTTTAAACGAAATTAATGAAAGTTGTGGAAATTATATAAACTAAAATTATATGAATTATTTTACCTTGGGTAAAGCATGTTTTTAAAAACGGGTTCGAATGGCTGACGTGATTTCGGTCCACCTGGTTATTTGAAACTAAGAAACCAAAATGCATTTTAATTAGTATAAATATGGCTATAGCATGACACAGCAAAATTTTGAAAATTAAAAAAATGGCAGCATTTTGAAGTTTAAATATCGATTTTCCTTGTGCTTTTCGTCTTTTGGGTGGTAAAGAAAAGAACAGAAAAAAGCATTAGATTTTGAAATCCGTGATTCATGCGATAAAGGTACATTAGGTGAACATCTCCAAATTTCAAGTCAATCGGCCAACTGAAACGTCAGATATTCCGTCAGCCAGTTAAAAAAATATGGATGTTGAGAAAAACACGTTTGAAGTTCTTATTACCCGTTAATTAAAATTCTATAAAATAATAATAATACAAAATAAATAATAACATTATAAAATAAAATATTTTTCGAGAGAAGCACATTTGAAGTTTTTGTTACCCGTTGTACAAAAATATTCGTACTTACAATCAATCGAGCAGCGCAAAGAATAAAATATTATAAAATAATAATAATACAAAAATAAATAATAACATTACAAAATAAAATATTTTTCGAGAGAAGCACATTTGAAGTTTTGTTACCTGTTGTACAAAAATATTCATACTTATGTACGTCGCGAGCAGTTTCCTTTGAATATCTATAACGTTGCTAATTTTCCAAAATCAGGCAAATCCTTTTGCATAGACATTTTCGAAAGCATATACTTTGAGATAATATGAAAAAAAATCGATTTTTTTAATTACCAGAATACACCCTTAAAGAAAGGGAAAGAAAGGGAAGCTAGGTGTATTTGCAAGTATAGGGGGATTTTCAAACACGAATATCTCGGAAAGTTGTTTTTCACAGTTGTTATTCGAAAAGGGAGACGCGTTTGTCTGGTCGCGGCGAGACAGGGGAGCTCGAACGCGTCCTCCTCTTGTCACACCGTGGCCCGAAACACGCTGGAATGAGACGGCGACGACGCGTGCAACGGCAAACGCCAACCAGCCAACGACAACCCCGTACGAGCGTGTCCCGTGTGCAAATGGCAAGGCATTTCGTGCATCCTTGGATAATATGCGGCGCAATGCCAAATGCCAGCACGTTCGCATGGCAGAGCCAGCCTTCCTCCAATATGCATGCGTGCAATTCCGCCGCTCCGCACGCGCATCCTGCGTCTACGCGCGTGCACTCGCGCATCGTGAAAAAAAAAAGAAAGAAAGAAAGAACACGCAGGTCGCACATATTGATGCCGATGCCTCCTTCTCGGCGCATGTGTTTTTTTCCACGACGTGCGTCAAAACAGAAGAGGAGACCTGGTTCTCTTTGGTTCCGTGACCGCGGCGGGTCTCGTCGATCAGAGCGGAGATGCTGGAATTTATCAAATTGCTCGCCTGGCACTTTCGTAAACGAGTAATTTCCCCTCCCTCCTTCTTGTCGCTTTTCCTCGATGCCGCGAAAATTCGACTTCCGCGTGATAACTTTGTAACGAATTCAAAATAGAATGAGCGGGGCTTCGTTGCAACGGGGAAATGAGTATTGACGTGAGAGAAAGTTCCAAGGATTCGCTCGAGATTTTTTTCGTGATTTTGATATAAATAATAAATTATATGTATTTTAGATAAATATGTATAATAAATATAAAATATATAATATATATATATATATATATATATTAAAATAAAATATATAAAAAAATATATATTAAAATAAAAATATATATTAAAAAAATATAAATATACATAATAAATATAAAATATATATTATTTAGTTATATATATTTTATATAAATTCTATGCAATATTTAATTTGTATTTGGTTCTAAGCGATATTTAATAAATTTTAATTATATCTAAAGTCAGTACTATGAAACTTGTTGCGGGACAGATGTTAGGTCTTGGGACATACATAATAATTATACTATACTGTTATATAATACAATACTATATATTATATTATACTATAATTACATTCATACAAAATCTCTTTGATCAAGGAGTAATTTATTTATATAATTTAAAATACATATCAGAAAATTAAACTACTCGTATTTTTATATTCGTAAAATACATTAAATTAAATTCGCAGTTTCATATTCCTTAAATAACTTTTGTAACATTCTTCGAAATGTATGTATGCTACAAAAAAAAAAAAAAAAAAAAAAAAACAAATGAACTTATTACTCAATCCGGTAGTTCATATTTGGATTTTTTTCCATGCTCGAATAAATAAATTGAACCTACAAGGTAAAAATTCGGTTCAAACAAATAAGAGTCCACGCGAACAGAGTTTTTATAAAATTTGAAGAAGACGAATCGTAATTTCATAAAATTTCGAGAAACTGGAGTAATATTCTTGAACGCATTGGCACGTACTTACATAACATAGTATGTTCATGTACATACTTCATTGAAATCGATTAAACATTCCCATGTGTAATTAAACGATTAAGATCACTCCCATTGACTGTGCAAACATACGGATTAACTACGTCTTAAGTTTCGCAACTAACTCGATGCTCGGATTATGCAAACCACAGATTCGTCTTGGTAGTTTTAATCGAGTGTAACTTTCGTTTCACGACACGATGGGAGTACGCATTTAACTCTCACCCCTCATTTCACCAGCTTAATTTGCCCCTTAGCTTTCAAATTGACGCAATTGACACAAATGAGTATTCGAACGAAGAAGCGAATAATTAAATTTTCAAATTTTTTTTATCAACAGTAGATAAACGAAATCTCTGTATGCAATTGCTCGTAAAGTTCCCACTTTCATATACAAGTCTTATTTTTCTTAGAAAAAGATCTTAAGATCTTATTTTTTCCTAGTTTTGTTCAACTTTTATGATCGTTTGTTTCAGACTCGATACAGTATGTATGTAGGAATTATAATTATTTATTTTTTGGTTTCAGTGTTTAGAAATTTGTGGAATGAATCACAGATTTATACCAATTATATTAGAATGAACAAGTTATCCTAATTTTATTAATTGAATAAATAATAATAAATAAATTTTAATATAGGAAAATTTTAAGTTAATACATAACATTAAAATGTCATTTTAAAATAAATTAAATAATTAATTTTCTATTCCACAAATAATACCAATTAATCGATTAATAAATTTTTTTATTATGTTTATTAATATTAATAATTTTATTCATTTTAAATTCATATTTTATTATTAATATAATTAATTATAAATCAAATACAAATAAATCTAAATCTAAAAATTTCAATAAAAAATTTATATTAAAATGAAATTAATTTTAATAAGTTTATTTGAAAGATTTGATCCATCAATTAATTTTATTTACAACTTTCAATTTAATTGAATTTTTATTATCATATCATTAATTATTTTTTCTAATAATTATTGATTAATCCCTTTACGATTTAATATATTATGAAATAAATTTATCTTAATTTTACTTAAAGAATTTTCTATAACAAAAAATAAAAAATCAATATCTAATATAATAATTTCTTTAAGATTAATATTTTTTATTATATTTATAAGCTTTTTCAGATTATTTCCATACATTTTTTTCTTTAACAAGAAATTATTATTATTATTTATCATTTAATTTATCAGTATCATTATGATTAAGATTCTTTCAAGGTACGCATTTTCGAAAAATATGACGCTTGTCTTAAGATTTCTGTCTTTCTTCTTCTTGGTTCTCGACGTTTCATATTACTCATGTTATCGTCATATATTCTCATTATTTATTGAGAATTGTTACTCGTTACTTTTGTACGCGGTAAACTTGCCATGAATTTCGCTAACGTATCGTTCGTTTTCGTCAAGATATTGCAAAGATATTGCAAGATATTGCACGTGTGCTTCCCTGAGCTATCGTATGTGGGAAACGATGTCGTTATCAACGTCGCTACCTGCCTTCTTCGACATTTAAGCGTATCCTCTTTCAAAAATATCGAACTCTCCGGCAGATGACCACTTGTCGCGCGGAGGATCGTTCGCGTAAGCTCGATAGAGTCGAAAACGAATGACCATCGGCCGTTACGAAGTGCCTAGTCAGCCACTTGAGGAGGCACCTGCACGTAATGTCCGGTGTCGCAGCATAGATGTTCGCAGATAGTCGACATCGTCTGGAAAATTCGGAATATTCGATTTCACGGACGATGAGCCGCGTGGTGTAGCCCCCGGTCGGTTGGACTTTCGTCCAACTAAAATCGAAGAAATATCAATTCTCTGTCTTGTTCTTACGCATTAGATTCAACTTTTTTTCTTCCTCTTTATGTACACTACCGCCCAAAAGTCACCGGACAACTACGGCAAAATGAGGTACGGACAATTGTATTCGTATTTTATGAAACGATATTACTACTTATTACATATGTATAATATCTAGAATACATACACTCCCGTCCTTGCTTATTTTGATCTAAACAGTTACTAGACCACAGACATACTTTTCCGGATTAATTTTATTATACAATCTTGTTATATGTACTCTATTTATTCTATTTTATAATAATACTTGAAAACAAAACTGATATTTAACGTATATGGTCTGAATAAATATTTCAAAGTGTATCAAAAAAAAATATATATATACTTTCGAATCGATGTATTTTGGGACGAATTGGACAGAAGCCTTCATAAATGTGTCCAAAATCAAAAGAAAGACTTATGGAAGAAATTAGAAATTCATTCCGAAATATTGTTAAAATTAAACGGGAGTATGCCGCGGTTATTTCTGGCCTTCACATTTGCACAAAGATATAAGATACATTATATACAATTTGGTCATATTCTATATTCATGTCACATTCTATATGTCAAACTGTTTATATGTCAAAAATCTTACCAAGTTGTCGAAATGAATTTCTTTCCACGCTTCTTCTAATTTCTTCCCATAAGTCTTTTTTCGATTTTGGATACGTTTTTCCGAAGTCTTCTGTCCAATTCATCCCATAATTCTTCTGATTGAATTTTTTAAATATATATATATATACACATATATGATTTTTGATATTTTTGGATACGTTTTTCAAAGTCTTCTGTCCAATTCATCCCATAATTCTTCGATTGGATTTTTTAAAAATATATATATATATATATATATATATATATATATATACACACACATATATATGATTTTTGATATTTTTTGAAATATTTATTCAGACCATATATGTAAAATATCAGTTTTGTTTCCAAGTATTATTATAAAGTAAGTACATATAACAAGATTGTACAATGAAATGAATCCAATAAAGTATATCTGTGTTCTAGTAACTATTCAGCTCAAAATAAATAAGTGTCCGGTGATTTATGGATGGTAGTGTATATTTATTGCTACGGGATTAGTGGGTCACAGATTACATAAATTTCTTTACAATGTCGTGTATATGGAATCAAAACAGTTTGCACGTCATTTGATCAACTAGTTTCCCGTCATTTCAGATTCATCAGTGTTATTAATTCTAGAACACTAGAATTTTCTTTTTTTCAACGAATGAACGAGTGGAACTGAATGGAATGAGATTGTTCCAGATTGTTTTTCATTCGTTTGCACAGTGAAAACATTATTCACGTAGAATCGAAGAGGTTTTGAGTTGATTTCAAACGGTTGATTCGCGACTGTTGGCAACTTTTCTTTGCGTAAAATGTGTCAAATGAACGCATACTCTGATTATTCACGATGATTAATTTATATTTTCAACAGTTTTACGAGACTTTTCTTTATGCAAGAAAATTAAATTATTCACGATGAACAAAAATGAGATACTAATATCTGTGTTGCATATGAATTTTCTTGACATTGAATGTATGCTCAGTGTGATTTATAATAAAAATCATGTAGTTTTCATGTGATCTGTAGCAAAATTTATTATTTTCTAGCCTAATTTTTAATTGACAATAAAATAAAATTCAATAGATAATTGATAAATTGACTGTGCATTAAAATATATTTTCTTATTTTTATGATAAACTAACACTGTCACAGTCATTGTCGCAATTATCAAGTTTGGACGTTATTCAGATAATATATTTAAAAAATGATAGCAGTACGAATAACATATTATTTAATTTAACAAGATATTGTTTCGTTATTTGATTATCAAACAGAAAAACTTTCTATTTTATTTTATTTTTTATTTGAATAAATCTTTCCTCAAATAATTCTTGTAAATGGTAATATTGTCAGTCTCATTATAATTTCTTACCTTGGATTATTTGCAAATAATCTATTTAAATACCATAATAAATAAACAGTTATTTCCACAATAACAATAATAAATTAGTTGAAATAATTTCATTTCAAATAAAATGTGCCCAAGTTTGATTCTAATCGATATGTAAATAATAATTAATCGTCAATCCTGTAATGGCTAATATTTATCGTTACAACACATCCTTAAAAAATAAAGACGAAAAACAATTCGCTCTCATCGCTCAGATTTTACCTCGTTAAAATAGCAAATTCAACGTACCTACGGAAATCCTTGTGAATTCTCGAAATTTCGTCATTCGATTATAATTCCATGCAGCGTGCGCATACACATATACACACTTACATACGTATTTGTGCAGATCAAAGGTTTTGTAACGCCTCATAATTTTCTAAGCCACGCTGCTGCTTCGTTGGAGTTCGCATTTATAAACCTGTCATTTAAACATTCCAACTACTTTGTACGAGGTGTCTCACGGTAGAATCCCCCAGCGATTATCAAACACACGTAACAGATGGATATTGGTAAGCGAGATAACGTGGAAACTGCTTCAGAGTTGCACGAAGCCCCGAAAACAGGACGTGAATTGATTTTATTTTAAACAATGACATTCTATGGAGATTCGATCGATATTCAAAACGACCTGTACTAATTTAAGTAGAGTACAATGTGTTTTTAATCATATTTAACCAAATAATATACTGTCGCATGTTTCTGCTGTAATTTGATCCTCCATGTCGAATTTCACTTTTTGAATTTCTTCGAGGCGAATTTCTATTTTTATAAAATGCATCATGTATAATATAATATAATGTATTTTAATGTATAGTATAATTAAATTATATATATTATATATTAAATTATAATAATATTATAATATTAAAATTAAATTATATAATATTATATATTAAATTATAATTAATATTATAATAAATTATAATAATATTATAATTGTATTAAATTATAATTATTATTGTATATTATAAAATATTGTAAAATATATATAATATTATATAAGTAAAATATAATAATAATATATGTAATATATATAATATATATATAATATTATAAAATATAATACTTTGAGAAAAATTTACTCTGTTATTCGCTGTGCCTGGTAAAACAGTGTGACACTGTCCTACCAGGATCTCTCTAGTAAAACCACGAACAATAAACTTATTTAGATATTGTCAGTACCAGAGCAGCGTACCAAACGTGCGAAAGTTGTCAGTACCAAAGATTTATCCAGAAATATGTGCAAAAATTCCTTCGAATTCTCCCATGGATCGCAAAGTCTCTTGACCACGAAGATTCATCTTGACCAATTTCATTCGTTGACGCCGCGTCGGGCATGGGGCCAAACCGGCCGTCTACCTATTTAAAAGACTTGGCTGCGATTCGAGGCGAAGATTCGCACACGTTTCCTCGCGGCGTGTATTCGTTCGTACGCGTTGTATTCTTGTATTCTTCTTGCGTCGATACCCGCGCCGAGGACACGATGATTCCGTGAATTTTTCTGTCTTGGGTTGCCCGGCCGAGGTGGTTGCTTTCACCGGTGCGCGAGGCGCGCCGGTTTAACGAGCTCCCATAAGTGCACTCGTCGTGCAAGAGCGGACGGGAGAGTACGAGAAAAGCAGTTTTATCAAATCTTCCACGTCAGTACGTGTATCGCCGTACGGATATCCCTGGCGCGGGAGATTTTTCAAGAGTTAATGGACTCGAGCGCGAAATCGAGATACACGCGAACAGGTGCCTCGTGTAGTTATCCATCGTGGACTCGCCGTGGGAGCAGCCAGAATTCGCCTGGCCTGTTCCTTGCACCGTGGATTAAATCTCCGATACGAGCTGTACTAGAAAGTTTATCGGACGTCGTCGTCGTCGTCTTACGAAACCTCGTATCAATTGCTTCTTATCGTTGGTCGCGCGTTGACCCCGAGTTATATAACATTCGAGTGTATTTCTCCGACTTGTGGCGTGTATTTATTCAAATATCCCGCGAATATCGTGCGTCATTTGCCTTTTACTCAGATTACAAAACGAAGCTTGATTTTCATGATGGTGCAAGCGTGATCGCACACAGAAAGATTAACGTAGTTAAAACTGCTTTTAGTTTTAAAAATCCGTCACGTGGGACGCGTGATTAAAATCATGCAATGACGTGTATATCACGTATCGAAGTCGCAGGGCAAACAATTATATTGTAAATTTTACATTATAATTATATTAACAACAATTATATTATAAATTTTACATTATTATAATATTACATTATAATATATTTTACTTTATTATAAATTTACTTTATTACAATATATTAACTTTATTATAAATTTTACATTATAATATATTAACAAACAGTTATATTATAAGTTTTACATTATTATATATTATAAATTTTAAAAAAAGTAAAGCAAAAGGAGGAAGCGTTATATTTTTATTCGATAAAAAATTAACAATTCATCGTCGAACTGATTATCGTCCAAGTTTCTGAAAAATTTAAAAATAATAAAATTCATGAACAAGAAATATTAAAGAAGAAATAATTTTAAGATGCACGCAGTAAAGTAACACGAAACAATTCGGAGAATACCAGACACATTGAGGAAAGTAATCAGTTCAGTTTGTAAAAGACAATATTGTACGGGGAATGTCCGATATACCAAAGAGAATAATCAAATTTTTTTTTATAAAATACATTGCAGCTTTATTGGTAATATAAAGGAGACATACCATCAAGTGACATTTTTATTCTCATTGAAATTTGGAGTTTTTAAGATAAATGGCAATTTTTCATTTTGCACGACGAGTATTTGCACGTCGAAATAACGTTTTGGATTGACGTGTATGACACGTTAATGATATTATACGTGCTTCTTCGTGAGCCATCGAACACTCGCTCGTTTTGAACAAAATGAACTTTATTACAACATAAACTTTCTGCCATGTTTTTTACTTTTCATTGTTTTGATTATATTTTGTCGTTATTTTTACAATATCTGATTCATATACGATATTTCACTTTTTGGGGAAGACTTATTTGTACATTTTTCCTGAGAAATACGAATATTATAACCATAACGTTGATAAAAAAATAATAGTAATTTATAAAAAAAAAAAAAAAAAAAGGACAATGACTCGAATAACTAATGAAAAATGAGTTCTTTGCTCCTTTTGTTTAACGTTATTTTAATGAATAAGCAATTACTGAAAAAATTAAGATTCGCAAATAGAATGTTCTTGTTGTTTACACAGCCTTGGTATAAAAAATAAGTACTAAATAAGCCGGGATGCATAAAATTTAAAGGCGTTTACATTGTGAGCGTGCTTACGAGCTAAATTGAATCACAAAGTTAGCGACTAACATTCGGGAAATCCCTGCGAATTTGGTAGTGAGTGTTGTTTACATTGTGACAGTATATAAACAAAGAAGTAAAATGAAAAATGCAATCAAAATGGAGAGGAACTAATATTACGGAAAGTAACTATAGAAACAAACTTGTGTTTGTAGGAATAAATGATATATATAAAAAAAAATGACATAATTGGAATACATAATTGGATGAAAGAGTGTACTAGAACGTTTTTAAAATCACGAATGAAAAAGAAAGATACTGTGAATTATTCAAAAGTCGCTCAAGATCGCATCAATGTCTAGCAACTTCGCGTTAATGTAAAGGAATTTGTCTTGAAACAATGAAAAAATATGAAACAGTAAACAATAAGAAATATGAAAACAACGATTGTAGATCGGAAGTCGGATATGTGCAAAATTAATTGTAAGAAGGAGGATTTTTGTAATTGAGCTCCTTCAGAAAGATGGTGAATTTTGGAAGTATAGTCTCATCCAGGGAGGAAGCAGAAATATGTGAAAAGTCAGCAGTAAAGAGCAAAATAAATGATGGGATGAAACCAAGAAATTTGCGAAGCGTTACAGAATGGTTTCAGGCTGTGTACGAATATTTCGAACCGAAAAGGTGGAAAAATCCGCTGAGAAATTACTCTCGCGCCGGGAATATTATTTTCAACATGGCCATGACCCAAATTTTACAGTGGAAATAGTCCGTTTATGGGTCAGATGAAACTTGCTACATTACATACTCTGCCAACTCCAAGTCTCCAGACCTTAACCCAATTAAACAGTTATGGGGTGAGTTGGATAAACGATTAAGAAAATATGAAATAACTACTAAGAAGCAACTACTAAGAAGAAGATATATTATAAAAATGACGGAGCATAGTGGCACTAGACATTACACGAAAATTAATATTTTTTATGAAGCAATAAAATGTTAACTCCTTGAGACTATTTAATTGAGAATTTCAGTAAGAAGTTAAATTTAAAATTTAATGCAATTCTTTTTAATGTATTTTTATTTAAATAAACAATTAAATTATGATCAAGTTATTTCTATATCTTAATTGTGATATATACATGTGTATATATACATGTGTAATCTAATAAACACATACGTAATACTGTTTCAAAATTGTCACTGCAGTAAAACACTGTAAAATTCATTGCAGCAAAAGTAATAAGCTTCGAAAAAAAAAGTGTAAAATTGTCGTAGAGAAAAAAATCCGAATGTGGATCAAGAGCCTGTAACATATAATTGATAATTTATTATTTATTCATAACTTTTGCGCATTAACATCGTTCAAACATGTGTAAACATTAAATTTTAACTGATTACAATCGTTTCATTGTTTATGAACGAGTAAAACACATTTGTGTGTAGGTTAAACATTTTGTATTAACAGTTAAAGCTTTAAGTTTACTGCTAAATATTACATCGTGGTTAAACATGTATTTATTTTGGATATGCAAGTAATGTTCCATAAATTCTCGCTAATTAGTAATTATCGAATTGATTATAGGTTGTTACATAAATGAAAATATTAATCAATATATTACCGTTCAGGATTGACAGCGTATTCATATTTGTTGTCGATATCAGTTAAAAACCAACGTCTCATTTTTCACTTAACAAAACATTTCGCTTTTGACGTGATGCTAAATACAATTTTTCTATATAATTTTGAGATACACGTGATACATTATTCAATAAAATATTTACTTTGCCCCTGCATCACTTCGGATTACTTTAAAATTCCATTTTATTATTAAGCCATTTCGTTGTTCATTTTAATTTTATTATTACTTTAATTTTATTAAAGAATGGAATAAAATGAAATACCATAAATATTAGTAATATTGTATAAATTATTATAGTCACCAAATAGTACTATTTGAGAGTTAATGTTGAACAATTTTTTAATTCTTTAAAATGTCAGTAATAATGTAAAGGACTGTCAGTCTTATTGAATTCGTTATTGACATTTACACCTATTTTTTTTTTAACACGAACAAATGTGAAAAAGTTACAACACATTGGAACAAAATTTTCAAAACTTTTCATGTATAATAACTCGATGTATTCGTGTGTGCAATCAACGAACGTCTATAAATCATAATGCTTTTCAACTTATCCTCTTCTCTTTGAAAACAAAATTACAACACAAGATATCAGAGCAGGATAAATGTTAAAATATCAATTTCTAGAATAACGTTAGAATATTAAGATTATAGTTTCCTTTATCTTTCGTTGTTTACATTTAATCATAACTCTCTTTGAAAAAAAAAAAAAAAAAAATTACAACACACATCAGAGCAAGATAAATGTCAAAATATTAATTTTTAAAATTCCTCTTATTTTTCTTAATTCTGTTCTTTATTCGCGCTTCTAGTTACCCCTGTTCTATTTGAAAAGAAAATTGGAGCAGGATAAACGTCGTGATATTAATTTTCAGAATTTCCTTTATTTTTCTCTATTTGCACAAGTATCACAACGATCGTTCCGGAAAACTGTAACAAGCGTTAAAGCCACTCTGTTCTCTTCTCTTTTGAGAAGAAAATTACAACACATTAGAGCTAGAGATAAAGGTTGGAATACTTTATTCCAGTATTTCGCTTTGTTCCTCTTGGTGTGTTCGCCAATGCCAAGGTTGTAAGACAAACAAACGGAGCGTATACGCAAATCCAGGCACGTACACCTTGTGTTTGCATATGCGCGGCTTCTTCGACCTCACAGGCTGGCATGCTTCGGCGCTCGCATTGGTTTTATGGCTTGCAGTTTGCCCGGAAATCGTCCTTACCCTACCACCGTTTTGCTAGGACATGCACGATTTTCGACGGACACCAACGATTTCTCGCGAGATGTCTACCCGCGTCTCGCGGGTAGGAAAAAGGAAGCAAAGAGCAAGAACCCACTCTATTATGCCGGCTGCATTGTCCATCGTATCCCTTCCATGGGACGTGACAGGGTAAAACGACTTATCGTCGTTCTAAGCGGGTTTTTACACTTCGGATTCCTGGAAAAGGAAATTTACGTTCATCTCTCATCGCGGCCCCCTCGGCAAAAAATAAACTCGGAATCCTGTCCGAACGAATGACCGCGCGTTCTCCAAGAATGGATATAATATCGAACTTGTGAAAATTTCTACAAATTTCTGTCGTTTGTATAATTAGTAATTCGTATAATTTGTGATGACAAGTGAATAGTCACGTAAATTACGAAAATTACGTGCACGGATGAATGAAAGTTTTGGTGAAACGAACTCTTTATTATACGATTTATTATACGGCTGCTTGTGAAAGTATTGCAATGTTTATGGGAAAGTTTTTACGAGCATGTTATATGCGTCATGTGACACAGTCATTTTGACGTTTCATTAAGTCGGTGCTAATTGAAATGCCAATTTCGAATTTTACGAATCGGTGTTCAACTATCATGATGTTTATACAACGCTTGCCAAATGTTAAATGTTAGTGTTGAATAAACGTCTTTAATTATTTAACCGTTATTTCTTATATGTAAAAAATTATACAGTATTGATTCCTAATGACGTTTGATAATAGAGTCTTAATATTGTTCACAAAAATAGTCAAACATTTATAAGAGCTTTTTATGAATTTATTATGAATTATTATTTATTATTTTATCAATTTATTATGAATTATTATTTATTATTTTATCGATTTATTATGTGTGTTATAGAAAACATTTCGAAATTTTATTAACCTCGTAATGCGTAAAACTATATCGCACTCTTGCGATAAATGTTTTGATCAAAATTTGACCCCTTGTTTGTCCATCAGAAGTATAGCTATTATTATAAACGATGAATACCACAAATTTCTAAATATTATTAATATTATGAAGCTTTGGTACGTATCAATAGTTTGAAATCATAGTTTTCTGCATAAATAATTGAAAGGAAAAAAAAGAAAAAAAAAAAAAAAAAAAAAAAAAAAAAAAAAAAAAATACCGCCCCCGGGTGGGCTCGAACCACCAACCTTTCGGTTAACAGCCGAACGCGCTAGCCGATTGCGCCACGGAGGCATTTGTGAGATTTGTGCTATAGAGTGAAGACACTGTTTTTATTCATTTTATTTTATTTTATATATTTTATTTTATTTATTTTGTTTTGTTTTATTTTATTTATTTTATATATTTTATTCTATTTATTTTAATTTATTTTATTTTGTTTTATTTATTTTAATTTATTTTATTTTATTTATTTTAATTTATTTTATTAATACATTAATATATTCATACTAGATACATACATCAAATAAATATCTAATTTAATCTGGTACAATTGAGATAATATTATATGTATATAAATTTTCTCTTTTGTCCATTACGAAGAAGCACGTTCAAAAATTTGTTATAATTGTGTTAATGGAAAATCTCATTCCACGTCGAGAATATTTGGCCCAAAATTGCAATATTTTCTTAGTTTCAAGTATATCGAAACATAACCCAGGCAAGGCAAATAATAAATTTATTACTTCTTAGTAATAATTTTCTATCCAGTGATAGATACCGACGAATTAAAACAAACAAGACGAATTATTGTTTGGTCACTCGTTATGGTCCGCGAACCAGTTACCAGCGCAAGAGATTAATAATTCAAACACTTGGCTTTTCATGCCTGAGATCAATCATTTCACGACATCGTTTAAAAACATCGAACAATTATATTTCGACGACCGACGAAAAGGTAAGATACGATTGGAATGGAACAAAAAAAGAGTAAGAGAAATTTAAAGCATTCGTTCGAGCAATCCATTAACGATATAGCGCGCGGCAAGCATGTACGTGCCGTCGAATATTCGGCGTACAGACAAGCCTATGTTGGCACGACGCCGCATTTCCAAAAGGACGGTATTTAGAGGATGATTTCGAGGCACGTGCTAGTACGCAGTAGCTAGTCGCTACTAGCGATCATCGATACCTACGTTCGGCATTTTCAAAGGAGTTATTCAACGAGGTATGCTCTAGTCTGCCCGCGAAACCATCTGAATAGAATGCCAAATCTCCTATTTCACTTGCATGCTATGTCTCGTTCCCTCTCTGTCCGTATCTTTGGCCCTTTCTCTCTTTCTCTCTCTCTCTCTCTCTCTCTCTCTTTCTTGTCCACGTTCATTTGTTCACGGATACAAAATTTACTTATTTCATTTTATTTCATTTTTTTTTTTTTTTTCTTTCGATTTATCGTCCGCTGTCAATAATTTCGACAGTGACATTATTGTTTTTGCATACTATATCATGTTATAATACAGAAAAATTTTTTTTTTATGTGAATTTGTCCGGGGACAAATAATTTAATTAGATAGATGTTCATTTTATCAGCAATGGAAATTCAGATTCAATCAGGAAGAGTTCATTTAATCATTTCATTGACAAAGATTTGTATCAAGTAAACGGAGTCCGATTCAAACTTGAAATTCTGTCGTAATATGTTGGACTAATATTTTATATTAATCGTAGAAATTCATTTCTTTGTAACATTTACGTTAATGAATTTACACAATCTTGTCTTTTCTTCCAATAACTCTCTTTCTCTACTCTCACCCTCATTTTTCTACAGGATTGGGCAAAATTTATTCGAGATAATGATAAGAAATGACAATTTAAACTATTAGTGAATCATTTCCACTAATTTATTATTTTCATTTCGAAAATAACACAGGAAATATGATTATTACTCTTACTATTTTATTGGAGTTAATTCGTTGAAATAAAGTAACAAATAATCTCAGTGCAAAGCATCAATGTTTTATTCCAAAGTTAAACGAGAACTTTTATGTGCAATGTTAAATAAATTAAGCAATAAAATTAGTTAGTGGTAAAACAAAATAACTGTTCCAACAATGTATCTGGAATTTATGTGCATGAAGTATTGTAAGAAATTTCATATTTCTGACATTAGTTGACAATGTTTACACAATAGAATCAAAAACTATTCGAGAAATGATTCGTACAAAATAAAGTAAAAAATTGTTTTACTTTAATGAAATTTCAATGAGGACGTCATTTGCTTATTGAAATAAACAAACACAATAGTGCTTCAAAATAACATCGAATCAAACGAGATGAGCTCTCTAATGTGCGAGAAAAAGAATGTAAGTCAAATTTCGATTGAACATCGTTCTCAAAGGAGTGATGTACAATCGGATGATATTCAAAATCTGACACCAAATTCTACATTGTAATTTTCACTCTGAATTTGAATATTATAAATTTTAAATTTTCTGCCAACATTCTTTCAACCTTCTTTCAAGAATATTTATTTTTTCAAGCATTTTAATCAAACGATGTCCAAATTCTAATTTTCACTCTGAATTTGAATATTATAAATTTTAAATTTTCTGCCAACATTCTTTCAACCTTCTTTCAAGAATATTTATTTTTTCAAGCATTTTAATCAAACGATGTCCAAATTCTAATTTTCACTCTGAATTTGAATATTATAAATTTTAAATTTTCTGCCAACATTCTTTCAACCTTCTTTCAAGAATATCTATTTTTTCAAGCATTTTAATCAAACGATGTCCATCCAAATTCTACATTTTCACTCTAAATTTGAATATTATAAATTTTAAATTTTCTGCCAACATTCTTTCAACTTTTTTTCAAGAATATTTATTTTTTCAACCATTTTAATCAAACGATGTCCATCCAAATTCTACATTTTAATTTTCACTCTGAATTTGAATATTATAAATTTTAAATTTTCTGCCAACATTCTTTCAACATTCTTTCAAGAATATTTATTTTTTCAAGCATTTTAATCAAACGATGTCCAAATTCTAATTTTCACTCTGAATTTGAATATTATGAATTTTAAATTTTCTGCCAACATTCTTTCAACCTTCTTTCAAGAATATTTATTTTTCAAGCATTTTAATCAAACGATGTCCATGCCTGTCTCTTTCGTCACCGATGGTTTCCCCTCCTCTAATTATTTTGTCTCTGATTTTCCAACGTTTTTTTTTCCTGCCTGCCTGCCTGTTTTTTTGTTCTTTTTTTTTTCTTTTTTTGCTCGTGGATTGATTAATCGAACGCCGAAGTTCAAAGCCGTCTGCCGTCTGCGATATACGTAATCTCGGCTGCACTTACCGGATGTAGCGTGTTTAACGATCTACATCGATGGCTCTCATGATGGTGCAGCGACACGCGAGAACGCGAAACGGAATAAGGTTGTTTGATTAAGTGTCGGGCTTTACCTATTACTAGATAATAGCACGTCGACTGCGAATAACGATAAGAACGGCTCGTTTCCGTGTGTTCGATTTTATGAAAACGTACTACCGTCGATTGTGAAGTCGAGCTCTTTCTCTCGTCTATCGTTGCGTTTATATTATCTTCACTTTTCTCTTTCCTTCTTTCCCCCCCTCTCCATTTTCTCTCTTTCTATAGTCGATCAGTCAAGATTCATTCTGGAAGCGGTGTATCACTTCGAGAATATTTTAAGAGATGTAAAACGTCCAACGAAAGGAAAGCATTATTAGCAGTAAAAATCTCTACGAGATATTGACCTACGTAGGATAATACGTATATGCTTTGAAATGAAACGAGTTGATGAGAGGTTTTTTAACCTTTCGTCTTAGGACTTCTTTTCTTCAGCTTTGTTACTGGTAACATCACGGTATTAAATTAACTAAATTGTATCATTAATCTTCAATTTAATACTTATTAATCTTCAATTTAAGAAATTTAATAATTAAATTAATGATTGATAATTTTTTATAAATTGATAATTTAAAGTTTGTGTGTTTCTATTAAATCGAAATTATAATTCGTACAAATGTGGGATAAAGGGCTGATTGAATCTGCAGTAACAATACCAGTGTATTTATATAATATTTACAGAAATAAAATGTAATAATATTGCAAATTTAACACGAACAAGATCTGATACGATATAAACACGATGCTGTTAACTATTCAATTACAATCAATCTATTAGACGTCGATTTGAAGCTTCAATGCGTTTTATGAGTTGTTTTGTTAGAAAAAGTTAGATTGTGTATCTGTCAAAATGAATCATCGAATGCAACTTCGGACTTTGATCCAACGAAGTAAAACTAGTTCGTATACAGAAAAGTATAACATATCACAAGATTATAAAAAAAAGAAGAAACAGCGATCGATTAAAGATTTTAATTCGTTAAGGACCAAGTAATAATTTATAACGTTATAAATACTTCAATTCCTTTTCGTAATGAGCAAACTATATTGGAATTTTAATAGTTTCAATATTAAAAAATAGAATTTGACAATATGAATTCATCGAAAAAGTAAATGAAATATTAGTTGTCGTAATTATAAAATTACTATGAGCAAAATCTACTAAATAATATAATTATTTTCAAGAAAGCTTCAGACTCGTATTATCGATTATTTTTATATAAATGGTACCCATCATTAACTTTTCTTTCCTTATTTTACCTCTCATTTAATCCACCAGCTTTCCGTGCTACTAAATCAATACGTTTTGAACGATAATTACACTCCTGTCTTTATTTAATACCTCATTGAATTATTTTATCAATTTATTGAGTTTTGTATCAACGTCAGAGTAACAGACATAAATGATACTCTGTCGCAGCGGGGATACGATTCGCGTACAGAGTGTGTCAGGACGGATGGTAAAATCGGAATAGGACGAATTAAAACGAAGAAAAATAATTTGTCGAGAGAATCGAGTTTGAAAGTTTATCACTTGAAGTTAGCTAATGCTTGACATGACAGAAAAGAATAATTAAGAAAAGGTTATTCTACGTGCGAAAATAAATGAAGAATGACTCTGAAGACGAATTTCTTATCAAGACCTTGTTGTAACATTAGACCATGCCGAGAAACAATCATGGAACAAAATATGGAATACCTCCAAAAAAAAAAAAAAAAAAAAAAAACTCATAATATAACCCAAAATTTCTATCAAACAATGCCTACCAACAACATGGAAAGAAAAGACAGAATAGTCATGACAAGGCTTAGAACAGGACACTGTAAACTCACACATGAGTATCTATCAGAATAAAACAGAACCTCCGATGTGTATCCAATGCAATCGAATTTTATTACCAATCATCTTCTATTTGAATGCAGCAAGTACCACGTTCAAAGGCAAAAATACAAAATAACTTCACCGGCAACCCTGACGTCGCAGAAACACATAGGAAATGTCTTGAATTATCTAAAGAAAACTAACATCTACCATAAGATATAATCGTCTTGAAAAGAAGGAAACAGTATCTAGCCGTCGCTAATGACCAGAAGGTAGATGCGATGTTAATCATAAATTAAAAAAAAAATAATAATAATAATGAAGAATGACATTTTCTTGCAAGACGCCTCAGTTTCGAGAAAAATGGAGTTTGAAAATTCATCAAGTGACAAATGTATCCAAGTGTCTGTTTTCTTAAAAATGAAAATTTCAAAGGAGAAAATTTTATTCCACAGAGTATCCTCTGTGTATTATTCGCGCCTGGTCCAATAACAAATTCAAATACATACACTACCGTCCATAAGTCACTACGACAAATTGAAGTACGGGCAATTATATTCGATGAAATATCCTATTTTATAAAACGAAATTACTACTTATTATATATGTATAATATCTAGAATACATATGTGATACAGTTTATGTGTCAAAAATCTTACCAAGATGTATATAATGTATCTTATATCTTTGTGCAAATATGATGGCCTGAAATAACCATGGCATCCTTTCGTTTAATTTTATCAATATTTCGCAATGAATTTCTTTCCACGCTTTTTCTAATTTCTTCCGTAAGTTCTTTTTTCGATTTTTGGACCCGTCTTCTGTCCAATTCATCCCATAATTCTTCGATTGGATGTTTTAGACATATATATATATTTTTGAAATTTATTTATTCAGACTATGTACGTAAAATATCAGTACTATTATACAAAATAAGTACATATAACAAGACTGTACAATAAAATTAATCCAGAAAAGCATATCTGTGTTCTAGTAACTATTCAGCAAATAAAAAAATAAGCAAGTGTCCGGTGACTTACGGACGGGAGTGTATAAATTTTCAAACTCGATTCCCTCGAAAAGCCGGGGAGGGCTTTAATGAAAAAAAAACTTTCTTCTTTCTTTTCGAGAAACTCGTTTTTTCTTTTCTTTCACACGAAATCCCCCTCCCTGCTCGGCTGTAGCATCCTGAGCACACGCTGTACGTGTGTAATTACCTCCAGGTCAGTGACACGGGTCAATCGAATATTCACAGTTAGAATTGTTGAAGAGCAACGAGCGGCCGAACGAAAAGTGAGTAAAAAAAGGTCCTCGCGGTTTGATCCGGTATTTATTAGTCTGTATGTGGATCGACGTTTCCTGGCCTGTCATCCATGGCCTTTCCGTAACATTAAATAAATGTTAAGGAGCCGATAAAGCACCGCAGCAACAGCGAGCACAAAGCACGCAGGGAGAAGAACCTCGCCAGTCCATAAAGTGCCGGCCCGATATGGAAAGGCAGCGCGATGCGTTAAACTGTCGGCGAGTTTTCGATTTACGACGTGACGGGATCGAAGTTTATACAAGCACTGGCTTTAAGAGACCATCGCTTTTCCGCGGTCGGCTCTTTTTATTCCCCGATCCCCTCTATACACGTTAGATCCTATTTGCATAAGTGGGTAGAATAATGCCGGTACAGGGCGCGAGCTCGGGCTAAGGGTTAACGCGCCACTATTTTCAATAGTTTTTGAACAGCGTCTGGCAAAGCAACGGCGGACATCAACAGTTTCAGTTAGCGTACGTATTTGCGTGCGCTGTTGTACATATCTGTCACACAGAGCTGGGTGAAATACTATTTTATAAATGGCAAATAGCAAATAGATGTTTTATTTTATATCGTGCATGTATTCCTGAAAGTGAAAATAACACATTTCATTTGCTCGGGAGAGTGTACTTTTAAAAATGAAATATTTTATTTGCTGTGAAAAATTTCCAAGATAATATTTCAAGTAGCGTTTTACTTGAAAAACGAGGAAAACATTTGTGCCATTTCTTTCCCTTTATGGAAGCGCACAGCGATGACATTGCAGAGTTAGAATTAGTGCAACATTTAGGCGATAAATATTTGCAAATTCATAGTATATACGAAGTATAAATACATGAAACAATTGTGTTTGATGATGTTTGCATTATATAAGGGAAGGGGAAAAATGAATTTTTTTGTTTATTTACGATTAATACAAAAAAAAAAAAAAAAAAGAGTGTTTTGCGTAGATCGAACAAGATTACTTGAATCTACGACCAGAACGCGGTGTATTCTCAATTGAATCATTTTTAAAATACCTTCTGCGTATATTATGAATTAAAGATCAATAAAATCACCTTTTTTTCTTTCATGAAAAAGAAATCACCAAAAAATATTACGAATATTAATATCCGTACTTTTTCCGTTTTCCGTCGTCTTAAGTGCATTTTCTCGAGAACAATTCACTTTTTACTTCTACATATATCACCAATACGACGATATCAAATCATTTCCACGTGTGAAACTTTTTCACGCACAATTAACGAACAATCACGCGTTGTTAGATATTTTTTTTTGGAAATTTTTGCCGGGTGGAATGATACTTCGAAGTACGTCGAACTGTACTTAATGAATCGGTGAACTTTAGAGGATCCTGCGTCAGTGATTTATCTACTCGGACTCTGAACTCTCAGAGAGATTTCCAGTCGTTTGCGAACGAGTCGATGAAAACCGCATTGTCTGTGGGATTGACGACTAAATTGCTACAAACGCAGCGAAGGCGAATGCAGAACGAGTCAATTAAATTGAAGGCTTCTCGACGACGTTAATCATTCCTCTCCGAAACCTGTAATTTCTGAATGTTTTACAGCCGTTGAAATGCCCGATGATAGACGGAAATTCAAACGAACAATTTCGAGAAAGAACGAAGCTGCTTTTTTCTATAAGATATCGTATAAGTATTTTATCTCTCCTTCTTTCTTTTTTTTTTTTTGTACTGTAAACGAAAGAGCTTTTTAGCTAACGAAAAGGCAAATGAAACATCATTTTACGTGCAATTCGCACATCGGTGAATTCTGCTTTTTTTCAATGTTATCCTTAGAGGAAGATTATTACAAAGACTTGATTAACGTTCTTTTCATCCTTGTTTCTTCGGTGTTTTTACGGTTTTGTGAAATTGAATGAAATCGAAGTATAAATTATTCTCTAATTTCGACGTTTTCCGGAGTTGCGCTAGCATATTGCGGACCATAACGAGTGACTAGACGGTATACAACAATTAAACAGTTAAATTAATTAATTAACCAATAATTAAAACAGTTGAAATAAATAATTATACAGTTTTGCCTATTTTGTTTTACTTAAATATACTTAGAACTGAGAAAGTATTACAATTTTGGGGGACAAAAAATTCTCGACGTGCGTGGCGCGTCATTCCAGCGCAAGAGGTTACAAGACAATTGTACCAACACAGTCATAATCAAACATGGTGAAATTCGTGAAAAACCAGGCTCGATAGTACTCGATAGTAGAAAAAGATATCCGCGTGTTCAAAAGTGATCGAAAAAGAATCCTCTTCATAGCGACAACGACGAGATTGTCGCCAGTCAGGCGCACAAAGAGAAAACCTGTAAGAAAAAACCTGTAAAAATCCGAGCAGAAAACGTTGAACGTAGAACACGTACAGCTCGCAGCCACGGTTTAATTACGAAATTCTTATCGTCGCGGAATTATATTATTTCGCGCGCGCCGCGTTGATCGTCGTCGTCGAAGCGCTGCCGGCCGTGAAACGGGAAGAGAGGAAAACGCGGAAGCTTGTCATTCGCGCGAACGCCACCCTGTAATACAACGTAATACGGCAACTTCCGTCGACTGGATACGTGGAGGGCTGCATCCAACAAGTTGTGCCCGACGACGCGACCAGCACGCAGAGCCACTGCGCTGCCGAGTATAGTTTTCTCATCCTCATTACGCATTCTCCCGATGGTCGTTTAAACTCTCCTCTACTCTCCCCTCGCGTTTCACGACTGCCAGGGCAAAACTTTGCTCGCCGAGCCACCGGCGAAAGTTCAATGAAATTAACTCTTGCTCCGCATACACTTAATAGTCCGTATCGCGCCACCGCGATCTGTGAACATACGCCAAGGTCCCGACCGCGTATTCTCCCACTCACCCTCTTCTCTACTTTTCTTTGCTCTTCTGCTTCTTTCGTCCTCTTCCTATCTCTCCTCTCGTTCCTCGTTTCGATCGCCGCGATTTTCGATCGCCGCGAGATCGAGGAGTTTCGTTCTTGATGGGACTCCTAGGTCTCGTGATTAATAGTCGATCGTTCGAGAGTGAAACTATTCGACTTCGTCTGAAACATTTTTCATTACGTGTAATAGTAATGACGTAAATCTAGATGGCAGTATGTGTGGTGACCCAGGCTGTATAGTGTCCTTAGAAGGGGGCAGGGATCTTTTTTAGTATTTGAAGAATCCCAGCGAGCATGGGTTTCTTTCGGAAGTTACATTCAAGTGTGCGTTAACGACTCTGCCTATGCTACTACGTTGAGACATCAGCGGCATTCGACTGACATATAAATGAAGATCGCCGATTGTGACGATGCAAATGGATTAAGTGGTCATCTGACTTTTTTTTTTTTTTTATCGAGTCTTGATGAAAAATTTGTTTGAACCTTTTAATATCCAATTCGAAATACTCTACTCATTTTCTGCAACAACTCAAGTTTATTTATTAAAATTTTTTCATCCTCATTTTCTTTTAAATATCCTCGACACAAAGTCGACAATTTAGGTTTCGTTGTATCATCAATTTCAACGCAAAAGTAGTTGGCAAAAGTACATGCGCAAATTCTAAATTAATTAAGCCTTAAATTAGACTGTCCCAAAAAAATTTCTTTCATTTTAATAACGAACAATGCAGTTTACGTCATATTATTAAATTACGACCCATTTCTCTGTCTCTCCGAGAGATTTCCAAAATTTCCAGGATTTCCCAGCGAAATATTGTTGAAGATCATTTATCGAGCTAAGGAAGGGAATTTATTAAAAAATAATTTCCCTTTCCCTTTAAGTTTTGTTTCTGAATAAATACTTTCTTAAGCGAATATAAAATCTAAGAAAGAGAAAAGAGAATGCATCTCGGAGCAATATTTCGCAAACCATCGAAGTTTTGGAAAGATGACATTACGAAGCTTCCGGAAAGTAGCAAATCAGAGCGGATGATGTATAATCCGATAATACGATGTAAACCAAAAAATACGCGTGCATACGTTATTCATTAAACGAAACGAAAGAAACTTTTGGAAACTTTTAGGAACAACTTGACCTGTCCGATACAAGCGATAGATTATTAAACGCGTTCTCTCTGCTCGAGGGTAAAACCTCCGACATAATCTCGCTGTTTTTGAGTTTCGTTCTATTTCTCGTCGCGGAACTCCCCATCGTCTCGTCGTCCCATCTGCGCCACGAATTATGACTCACCGTAGACAAACGTACATAAAAAAAAAAAAAAAGCAAAGTTTCTGAAATTTGCGTCCGCGGAGAGTTTGACGAAATTTCGCGAAGTTTGCAACAACGACGACCAACGCGCGCGTGGAAACGTACGTGTGCTATATTCCTTTCCTCTTCGTTCTTTCACGTATCCGTTACACAAGTTTATAGTGCTTCCCTTAAGAGCGAACTCTTACGTAACAAGTTTCAACCATTATACAACGTCGATACTCACTACCACTATTAACCGGCAAACATGTACGGTGGAAATTGCTGTAGGTGCGATTATCAATCCATAAAAGGTGAATGAAACAGAACTACGTTTGCCAACCGGTTTTCCATTCTTCTTTTCCTTTTTTTTTCTTATTTCTTTTTTCTTTCTTCCTTTCCTCCCCACCGATATCCTATTCGCAACTTTGAGGTTTACGTAACCGACGTGATGGAAGCGTCGCGTTTTAAAGTTTCCACGGGAAATGTGATGCACTAGCCCCATAAGCGAGTAATTAGGAAACGTAGGAACGTGAAAAAGAATGGGGAATTAAAAATACTTGGTCCGGATTGAACAAGTTCGAGATTAACTGTTTTTACAAAGATATTGACCTCTTGCCACGCACGTCGAGAATTCTTTGTCCCCAAAAAATTGCAATATTTTCTCAGTCTTAAGTATATATTTAAGTAAAACGAAATAGGTAAAACAAATAATAAATTTATTACGTCTCGATAATTTCTGTCCAGTGATATCGTGCAGACGAGTTCGAGAAGAAAGCGACGAGTTATTTGTATACGGTTTTGGTCACTCGTTATGGTCCGCAATCAGTTGCCGGCGCAAGCGGTTGATATGTCGATAAAGATCGATCCGTCACTATCATTTCGTCACTCTGATTTTTACACCTGCTGAAAAAATGTAAATATTTCGCACGTATAAAATTCGCAAAGGAAAGCAAGAAGAAGAGAAGAAAAAGAATTGGTGTCATCCTCAGTTAAAATTATCGTGGAAATTTTGTAAAAATTGTCGTGCAAGTTCTTTGGGAAAACTGCGTACTACGACAAGGACGATCACAAAATTAGTTTCTCGCTTTCGTTTCGTTGTTGTCGAAAGAATCCGAATAAAATGACAAGCACGTGTACGAAGTTTTGTAGTTTGTGAATGATGGTGAAAATATTGGCAACTAAGTACTGAGTGTTTAGATAATTGTCATCGATTATAAATGTATATATTATATTATATTATATGCATAATATAATAATATAATGTAATATTATATTGTACGCATAATATAATATTTTACTATATTATATGCATAATATAGGTCAGTATAAATCATAAATTTTGTATGTATTGTATGTATATTTATAACACAAAATATACATTTATTTATATGTACTTATTATATATATTTATTATATATTATATGTATTATAATATTATCATATTATTTTTATATTATATATATATGTTGTTATTATAATTTTATATTATATATGTTATTATTATATTATTATTATAATATTTATTATAATTATATATATTATATGTTACATATATGTACAGCAAATATATGTAATAATCTACATTTGGGATTTTATTCTGATTATAAAAGATCTGCAAACAAAGCTTGATCATAAATAAGCAGGTGTGAATCTTCGGTCGGATTTGCATGGTCGCATTTAAATTAAAATATAAAAGCAACAATACTGTTATTTCATATATCATATTTATAAAATGTAAAAACAACGATACTTTTATTTCATATATTATATCTGCAAAATATAAAAACAATAATACTTTTATTTTATTACTTTTACTTATCGTACTATCACTGGTCGTTGTATTTTTTGCATTACACTTCCTCGAAAATCTTCGCACATGTATTTATTCTTCGATTCACCGATTCAGTTATTTGCGTTTCACAGCGTGGAATTCGCGTTTTCACAGTGTTTAATTACACGCGAGCTAATTTAATCTCAATGCTCCCGATCTAATTTCCTCTTTTCGTCTTTTTTTCTCGTTGCAGGTAAGTCGCTGGTGGTTCGTTTCGCGAAACGCAGCCACGCTCTTCGTCTCTTCTGCTTCGAGGATTCCGCGATCGCGAGCAAATGAATGCGCAATGGCCATCGCCGGGGAAAAGTTTAACGACCCCGCGCGCTCGTGTCTCGGTGTGTTAATGGGCCTATATCCTGAGAATCTGTCATTTTTCGCATCAGAGAGCCCGCATCGTTCAGGTATATATACACACATGTATACACGCACGCGTATCCGATTTCGATCGATAATCGCACAATAATCCTTTCTTCGACGTCGCTTCGTACGAATGTTTCGCTTCGCTTCGTTTCCAATAGAGTGAATCGAATGTTTCGCTTCGTTTATGCTTCCGAAAGAACGTGCATTGGCACGCTTCATTTTCTTGCGATACTTTTGCGACAACAGCGTAGAAAAGTACCAGTGGCAGTTTTCGTACGATGGTAATACGAGTAATGTGAAAATTCGAGAGTCAAGAAGGTATTGACACGTATGAGGGATTTTTTTCTTTTCGCCCACCGCCATTTCAGAAATTCAGAACACAAGCATTATACTTGTTCAGGAAAGATAAATATAAATTATAAATTGTATATGAATATAAATTATTTATATTTATCATGTAATAAATATAAATATAAATACACAGTAAATATAAATTATAAATTGTATACAAATGTAAATTATTTATTATGTATAAATATAAATATATAATAAATATAAATTATAAATTGTATACAAATATAAATTATTTATACTTATTGCGTAATAAATTTAAATATAAATATACAATAAATATAAATTATAAATTGTATACAAATATAAATTATTTATACTTATTGCGTAGTAAATTTAAATATAAATATACAATAAATATAAATTATAAATTGTATACAAATATAAATTATTTATACTTATTGCGTAATAAATATAAATATAAGTATACAATAAATATAAATTATAAATTGTATATAACGAATTGTACACAATACTTACAGTATAAATCTGTAACGCAATATATTAAAGTATAAATTATATATTCAATATGTAATATATACAATATAAATTTGTATTTACGACAAATATAATACATGCAATATAATTAAATACGACAAATACGAAATATACTTTATACTATTATACATTGTATATATATTGCGTTATTGTGTTATTATAATATGTATTGTATTATAAAATATACACGATAATCCACGACAAGTTGTGAATCTTAAAAATAAAAGTGTCCTAAGACTTTTGAAATGGAATGTATTTCACAACAGAGTATAAAATATTTTTAATGGTTTGAAGACAGGCGCCTGATGTGGTCGCGATATCATTCGATAACATTCCAGTCTTAGGAAAAAATATTTTCTAATGTTTCTAACAACATTTCGTCATTGAGTGCAGATCGAACACTGGAATTACAAGTGTATAGTATATTGTAATCATAGTTTCTTTGACTCTCGAATTTTTATAATTTTCTTGTATTATTATTCTGTAACTCATTGTTACTTACTTTTGGCACGTTACTTTTTGAAAACTTTATAGAAACTTTATGGAAATATATTTTGTTAATACATCGTTTGTTTCTCATAAAGATATCGTCGATGAAAGTTAGATGTGCTGATTCTTTTCATACATTCCATCAATCCGAAAATCTAAAAATTTTATACTAGACGAGGGGTACATGACAAATTTCGAATCCATTCATCTTTATATTTTTAATATTTTTAATACACACTTATAAAAAAATTTATTTTATGCAGATTTAGCTTTATATAAATACACGATTAATCACTCGTATAACAGCTATGTGTTACATATACTATGAATTTTTCGATCAGATAATATTAATTGATAAATTAATATACGTTGACTTCTCTCTAAATAATCAATCATCTGTATCTACAATACTCTAACGCAGACTGAATACTCAATCAAACCAATCAAGTTGTTGGAATTTCAATTCTTTGATTAATTTCTTTATCCTCTAGATTTATTATATTTTCAAGCGTTAATATTGAAGGCAAATTATATAATTAAATTCACAAGGAGCAAGCTCGACAAGACAGGAATCAGTTTGCCTTTAGTGATTGTTTCGTTCCGTAATTGTAGAGGTCTTTGGTCATGAAATTTGCAGTCGAGTAATTGCTTCCAAAAAAAAAAAAAAAAAAAAAAATTCGACCGATTCAATGCGGTACGTCCCTTCAAATAAATACTATTGTAAATATGGAAAGGTAATTTTCGACAACCGACTGTTTATTAGCGTTATCCGTATTGGTATTTGAAAGGAGTACGAATTGCAAATTTATTAATGGACAGTCACGAACGTTTTCGATTCATATTCGGTTACTGGAACTAGTTATTACGTTCACTCGAACGCGCCAGCATCCTCGTTTTATACTACGTGTTACCCCGCTTCGTGCAACGGAATAAATCATACTCGTAATCGAATACACGTTTGCAAACCATTTAACTCCGAATCGCTGGATTTGCGAGAGAGAAAAAAAAAACTAATCTAAATTCTCCTTTTTTTTTTTTCTTTTTTTTTTTGTCCTGCGTTTTTCGTACGCTGACCCAATATTCCGCTTTTCGATTGGACACAGACTGCGACGCGTAAATGGGAACACCTAAATATCTTTTATACCGTTCTTTATACAGATGCGGATAAACTTTGTTGATGAATGTTATTCAGTACTGAATAAGGGGCCGATTTTTTTTTTTTTTTCTTCTTTATGGGTGGTGAAGTTTCGAAAAGTTTCAAGCTCTCCACCATTTTTTTTTTATTTTTCGATGCAGCGTAATATTTTATTTAAAAAAAAAAAAAAAAAAAAAAACAGCATTGGTCATGTCATTAAGTTGTCATTTAAAAGTATTAAAAAGTATTAAAGTATTAAAAGTAATAAGTATTAAAGTATTGAAAGTATTAAAGTTATTTTAAGTTAGTATTTAAAGTTATATTTCCAATGTTATGGAATTTATGCAGGAAAGATATAGATTTTACAATTGAAATTAATCATTTTTTCTGACTTAAATTTGGTTTAGGCAATTAATTTTTTTCTGGAGCTTTATCGACTAGTGAATAAGAAGAAAAAAAAAAAAATATATCATTTCATTTGAGAAAAAGTGTATGTAACTTTGAAATCCCTCCATCTACAAAGAAATCATTGACGAAACGTCATTTATGTATGCCATGCTTTATGAATACTCGATCAACGTGATTTACCCAACCATAAAAAATAACGTATCTGAATAATACAACAATGAGATATCGGAAAACGTGTGTATGTCAGAAAATGTGGAACAATGCAGAAATATTCAAAATGTGTACGTACGTCGATTCTTAATTTATTCATACGAATGTGAAAGTAAGACACGTCGAGTCTCTCTCTCGTAAAAGAGGAAATCAATTATTTCGACGATATTTTGTCGCGAATAAATACAGAGTTCCTGCGAAAAAAAATTGAATTTATATCAAATGCTCTTTGAGACAAGAATTTTTTTTTTAATTTCACATTACGATTACTGTTACAGTAATCGTAATTCACTGAAAGAAATATATTTTGTTTATTAAATGACGTCACATTAGATATTTATTAAATATCTTACATTGCATATAAAGCAAAATTGTATCACATCAACAGGAATATTTATTATATATTTAAACTTTAAAATTGTAACAAGTATTCTTGGATGGTTATTACTTAATGATTGAATAATGTAAAAACGTAACAAATATTCTTGAATGTAATGAAAATTCTTTTAACAAGGTTTTCATAAGAGTTCAAGAAAAAGACGATGGAATTATATTGTTATATTTTATATGTAATTATATATATATATTTTTTTTTAATGTAGGAAGCAAACGCATAATATCTTAAAATATTCTTGCGAATGCAATGGTGCTAATAAATCTTTTTCTCTGAGGATTATGAATAATATAGACTGACTGTAAGAAATCAATACTAACACGTAGATTAAACTGAAACAATTCCTACAGTTGAAATACCTTCCACTCAAGTTCTCAAGTTAATTTAGATAAAGTGAATGAAAATCTTTACTTAAGAACTCCTTAAGGACTGGTATTAACTTATTCTCTCTCCGTTTCTTCACCAACAGTTGCTTAAATTTTTCCTGCATTTAATTTCTTTAAAATGTTTATTCTCCTTTTGACTGATAAATTGGTGAAAGAATTTTGACGAGAAATATAAATATATCAAAGATTCTATCGTAGTATAACATTACTTAAGACAAATATATATTTTTGTATTTTTATATTTACCTTCATTGTTGTAGTTAATAATTCAAATTTCTTCCCTTGAATACGTAAAGTCTAAACTTGACAGAAATGTTGTTTTTTTTAAGAAAAAACGCATTAGACTTCGGATTTTTATGCAATTTCATTGTGAAGACAGTGAAAAAAATGGAGCCTAAGTAGATGTTTGTAAATTCCTCTGGTAAATTTTACAACAAGTACTCTACTTCCGATATTTAATCTATTATGATTAATACAATTTATTTATTAAATTTGGCGTAAAATTTAGATTTTACATTGCTGAATTTTGGAATGTTTCGTTTGAATTAATTTTGTTACTAGCCTGTAACAGATGCCAGTAAACATGAAGTACGAAATAAAATCAAATTTTTGCAACGTGATGCAAATTACTATAGTTCATGATTACCCGAGGGTTAAATAAAAAAAAAACCGAGAGGGAAACATTCGAATTAAAAACAAATATCTTGTTAATTGAGGGAAAATAATACAAACGTGTGTTTGAAACGTGTGCTATTAGCATTTCCTTTCCTTTAAAATTGCAAATTTTTTGCTTTTCCACATTTTTCCAGTAACAAACACCGCGGCCCGTCTGAAAATGCACGAAAATTCGAGACACAAGCCCGGGCAGCATGTTAGTGCGCGCTGATTAATTAGAAACTCCGAAACGAATAGGTTGCCGGTATACTTTACGCGATATACTTTACACACGTACATTCATACGTATATGCAGATGTAGCAAAGATATTCGCTTTGATATTACCACCGGTTTGTAACCTAACCTCTGACTAAAAACGTCGGTTCCGCATCGACTTATGTAATACAGTTCAGCTGCTAATATGCAGATGCAGATGCATCATCAGCCCATTTTGCCCACATTCTCATTCACTCACTGAATATTACGAACCGTACAAAAAAATATTCCTAGACTTTAATACGTCCTGATATGTACACTGCTGTTTATAAATAATTTGAGACGTCTCGTCAATTTTTGATAAAAACCGATCTTTTTCTGGTAAATCGACTATACACAAGCTGGTAATTTATTATGTGTAAGCTGTTCAGGATTAATTAGTGAATTGCGTTAACGTTTCGTTTGCGAATCTTTTTTTCATTCAGTTCGTGTTATCGAGTTCCTCTTTTCTCTGATGTTGGAGCTACGATCAAAAATCGACAATGACAGAAATATTATGCTATGGTAAATTATAAATATTATATCAGGGTGATTTTTTTTTCATCCACGTTCTATAATTTTATGAAATTAATATTATGTTTATTAGTATTATTAATTCAATAGTCAATATTTTGTTGTAATGTTGTATTATATTATATAATCAGTATTATATTAATTAATCATTATTATAATAAATTGAATATAATATTTATAACATCATGGCCAGTTCTCAGTGAAGTCAAACGGCGCAGTATTTATTCATCCATTTGGTTTTTAAATACGAAATTGATGGTTGTTTTAAACTCTTGAACAACGGATCTCCTTTCTGAGCATTCTGAGCGTTTATAATATCTTCAGATGCCTTTATGCATTTGCATTCTTTGAATTTAATCGGATTTCCTTTGCTGCCCGTTCGTTTCAGAATAGCCTGATTTTAAAATAAAATGAATTGTAGCTTACAACCGAGAAAGCGATAATTATTCGGTTGAATTGTAATACTGGACATTCAAATAATAATACGTATACCGTTTCAATGAATTCAAGAACAAAGGGAGTTTATTTTGTTCTTACTGTGTAAAACGTGCACGTTGCAGAAGTTGGGTTAATTGTTAAATTAAGTAAACTTTTTTTTGAACGGGACGTTGTTACATTTTCAAAATAAAAACCAAGAGAAAAAGATAAATTAAGAAGCTAAATAAAAATAAGCAAATTTTATTTTATTTTATTTTATTTTACTTTATTTTACTTTATTTTATTTTATTTTATTTTATTTTACTTTATTTTACTTCATTTTATTTTATTTTATTTTATTTTTTTGACAATAATATCCTAATTAAATTCACAACACGATGTACTCCATATTATGAAAATTCTATATTGTTCATTATCAAATTCTGCTATTAATCTCTGCAGAAATCCGTGTGATGAGATTTATAACTTTATGAATTAATTGTTGGGTTGTCACAGATGAAATAACTCAAATTCCATTTACTGTTTTATAATAAAAATTGAAAAGAAGCCGATCATGTTCTGTTGAGCAAGCTTCAAGCCTTTAATCTGATAAATATCAGTTAACAACAATTTAACAATAATAAATTCTGAATAGTGATAATGTCTAAGTATTATTCAACAAAATTTTTACTCACTAAATTCTGAATCACAATCTAATAGATCATGATACTTCCGTGGCACGTAAGTTAGGACACTTTTAAATTATTGCAACAGAAAATACAATTTAAATAAATTTCTTAAGTTCAATTTTAACATATATATGTGTTGGTAAAAAGAATAATTAATAATTAATTAGCTGAAGATTTTAAGCATGTCTTTACTGTTGAAATATGTGTTTCTAACATTAAAAAGGTCTGTACAAATTTTATGAAGCATCAGCTGTTTATTGGAAATAAATATGAAACTCTAAAACTTGAAAGTCGAAAGTAAAAAAACGTTTGACAATCATAACTGTTGAAACAAAACGTAACAAATTTTAATGGAATTAAATCAAGTGTCCAATTATTTCTACGCAATAGTATATTTACAAATATCTGTATACAATATAATAAGTAAATAAATATTATATTTTGAATATAATAACAATAATAATAATAATAATAATAATAATAATAATATAATAGTAATAATATAATAATATAATAGTAATAATATAATAATATAATAATATAATAATAGTATAATAATAATATAATAATATAATAGTAATAATATAATAATATATTTGTAATTACGTTGTTGTGCATAAATAATATTTTCTTCTTTTTAATTGAGGTGCATCGAAACAAAAAAGAATTCAAACATAGTGGGAAATCTATTTGCTTCTTTCTCTCGCAGAAGAATGGAAAGGTATTTTTATTGTAATCAGATCTCATTGATCGTACGTCTTTATTCATTGCGTTATCGTGTTCGTTTCCACGGGTTCATATCTCTTTTAATTTCTAAATTGTACGAACGCATTTACGCTCGTGTGTACGTTTACATTCGTAAGCTTCAACATAATTTGGTAATAAATCGTTAACTGAAAATTGAATACCCGCGGGGTATGGTTCGTCAGATTTGCTAAAGCGTTGAGCGTTAATTGGGTTGCATTTATTAGTCACCCCCCTCCGATCGTACTATCTCGCAATTACGGGTTCGCAATCGATGTCAAACCTACAGAGTATACCGACGTAATCGGCATAACAAATTTCGTTTCTAAATCGTACGTCAAGGTACGTGCCGCCTTGTTTCGAGTCAAAAATGATCAACGCCAAAAATGATTAATACGACCAATTTGTAATCTCTTCGAAACGTTTCTGCAGATTTACGATGTTGCGTTTTTTTTAAAGATTTGAACGATGTTTGTAAAACAAATGAATGGAAGTTCGCGTTCTTCATTGTTTCTCTCGAAACCTTTTTCTAGCTCTTGAACTCTCTTCTGATAGAATTTTTTATACTTTAGTCGTCGGCAATTTTATGATGCCGAAGAATAAAATTTAATTTTCTTCGTGTAATGCTAAATTAAGTATGGGGACTCTTTAGGCTGTTTTTACAACTCAAATCTGCCGAACAATAATTTGTATAATAAATAACTGCACTGTAGATATTTTATGCATTTAAATAAATTTAAAATTACGAGGATAATGCTTTGTATTCGAAATAGAGTAATTGTAACGTTTTTGAGTGGTAAAATGAATTTCTACTTAAGTTTCTATTTTCTCTTAATCTTCCTTTCACTGTAAAAATATAAATTTGCGCAAAAAAATCTTCGATTTACTAACGTGCTATACTGAGAAATGAAATAATCAGCGGATAGAAACTCAGTTATTATACCAGTATCATTGGACATTGGAAGCCATGATAATTTTGCAAAGAAATACTTATAAACTATACTGTATATAGGATGAATAATAATTCTTTAACACTAACTATTCGACGACTAAAACGAAAAGTTTCCATCAGAGACTTTACAGTAAAAAGATAGCGAAACTTTTATGATATAACACGATGGAATCTACAAACTTTTTAAAATTTCTAACAAAAATTATAAACTTCGGTAATTCTAGTGTTAACATGAAATACAGTTACTGGATTGCGCATGTTATATATAATTTATTAATTATTACTAATTTACTAATAACTAGTAAATAAATTAATTAACAATTAACATCAATTTATTAATTATTAAATATACATACAATTACAATATCACTTTATTAATAATTAAATGAATGAAGTATACTTTTTCATGAATAATTAAGGAAGTAGCATCGTACGAAAATTATTTTACCTACTAAGTATTAATAAAAAATTATACTCTGAATATTTTCTATGTTCTTGCATGTTAGATACATTTTTACACTCTCAAATTCTCCACAAGTGCATGAAAGTCCGTCGTAGTTTGTACACATAACACACTGAAAAAAAAAAAAACAATTCACGTTACAAGGATTGTTAACACGTTGATCGCCGAGCATAAATCGAGTAGATTTCTCGCGAGGCCATGAATTCAGGTTTACTGCAATCTAGGCTTACTCCTTAGGTGTCCTCTTGCTTTTACGTTTTCTTTTACGTTTTTGTTTCTTATTCTTCTTGTCCACTTCTGTGCGATGTAGACGCAGAGAAGTGTTTTTACTTATTTTGTCTTTTTGCTCGAGCATAAATCATTTAGAGAATTTACGAGGTCACTAAATCTCGGTTAAAACAATTTTAAAATGTTAAAAATCCCAATATATCGCAAACGACTATTATAATATCATGTATTTTTACGTAAATAAAGTATTTATTTACAATTATCTTTAAAATAATTTAACAATTTACTATTACATCGTTGTTTGATAATTTGATTCTTTCAATTTGAAAATAATTCACTATCCAGAAACTAATTGTTGTATTTTCTTGCCGTAAGAATTTAAAATTAAAATATGGGCGATCAACGGTGTTAATAAACGATCGCGAGCTTAATTCTTTCTCGTGATAATGTCTCTGCCTCGTCATCGACCTCCATTCGGCTCGTGTTTCTCTTTTGTGTAACTCGTTACGCAATTTAGTCTTCACTTAACTTTGGAATTTTCAGTTCGATGTAACCTTATTCTTCATCAAAGAGAATGTGAAATACCAAATAAAATGAGATTAAATAAATTACTGTAACCATCTACACATTGTAATCGGGGCGATACAGTATTTATTTGCAGTATTCTTTACAGTGTATAGAACAGTATTTGAAAAATTGTCCAGACAAAAAAATTTAATAAAATTAACAGGTTACTAAATGGATATAAACAGGTTACTATGGATATAAACAGACAATCAGTGAACTCGAAAAATCAAACGAAGAAACATTTCGAATAAAAATAGTATATTACGTCTCTTTATTACAGCTCGAAGTTTTATCAAACTCTAAGTGAACGAATTAAACTCTGTATGGTAGAATAAACTATTTGAACAGAGGTTTGCAACAAATATTTGCATAAAATACTGGATGGACTTTGGTTTGGAAGGATATCAATAAATTGTAATATTTTTACATACTTTGCTGAGAGACATTATTGATACAATTATTATATCATTATTAATATGCCATTATTATTACAGTATTGGTATAGAATAATTTTACATTAATTACGTAATGCAATAATATTTTTGAAGCAATCTTCAGTTAGATATCGTGAAAAGAGACGTGCACGTTACTTTTTCTAAATTATTCTTCCTCGAGAATGTTGAGAAACGCAATGATTTATTACAGGTGTAATACGACTGCCTATTCATCATTACAAACTGGTTTCATAATTTTTTAATTTCACGTGTTTTATATCGTTTTTGTGAATTGAAATTGGACTGCAAAAACGTCGCTTAGCTCCTCCTGAAGCTTATAATTTTTTTTTTTTTTACTGCAGAAGTGATAAATCATTCTGATATTAGCGAGCAAAAGAATACGATTGAAGCGAAGCTATGTTAATGTGTGGAACACCCAGAAGAAGGAAATAATGCATAAATGATACGTAAATGCAACGTTACCAAAGATAACTTACACATTGCATAACATTGTCGATAATGGTAACCAAAATAAAACTTCAGTCATCCATAATGGTTATTGATAAGCAAAAAAAGAAAATTTAGGCAAACAATATTCCTCTATTTAACATCAAATATATATTATAATACCAAAATAGCAGTACTCTATTTAATATCTGATTTTTCTGTCATATGAAAATTTCACTCACCAAACTTTTGTCTCATTAATTCAAATGTAGGTTACACTATTACATGAAGAATTTCAGTTGCATAAATACTTGGAAGAAATACTTATCAGTACGATTGTTAAATCTAAATTCTATGGACAGCCTATAAAGTCTTTTTTTATTTGACATAATTCTTTGATATATTTTACAAGCTGTTAGTACATATAAACTGTTGCATTTGAAGAAGATAGCGTATGTACGTTAAGACATATTTCTTGGCGACGTATATCGATTTGAAATGTTTGCTATTTATTTTTTCATTAGGTTTTCACGATGTGGTTTCTCTTCGGTATTTGCAATATTTATTCATCGCTAGCGAAAGTCTGTGTTTCGATTCATCTTTTACAATTGCCAATTTTTTTATCAGTTCACATGGTTTCTTAGAATAAAAGTAGAACACGTATGAAATCTTTGAACAGAGAATACAGTGAATTTTATTCGTTGAAAGTAATTATCTTCAGAATCTATTTGTGTCTTTTTTTCAACTATAAGTTCTAAATCCTGCCATTTTTATAATTTTACTTTCATTTGCTTAACATTGACTTGCAAAGGCCATTGAATTAAATTCCTAAATTAAATTAGTCATTAAATTCTGTTTTTAGAAAACGTGCTGTCCCTAAAAATTGATACAATTTTTGGAAACTGCATACTCGTTGAAAAACACGTGTTTCATAGATGCACAAACAATTAAATAAATGTACAACAAACTCAACAAACTTGCACAACAAACTCAAACATCCTCTGTGATTAATACTTCGAAAGTCGATTTCTCTATTACAGTAATTAATAATTTCATCATTTTTGAATTTTTGTTGTATTATAGCCCTTATTAATTTAAGGCAACAACGAATGTACTGTAATTTCTATATTCGTTGCAAAATGAAACACTTGCACAGTTAGTTTTTAATTTGTAACTCTGTCGACATATATTAAATGATTTATAACTCTATCTATTAGATTTATACAAGTCCGTGACGTGTAATGCTAATTTATACAGAAAATTATTGCATTGTAGTCAAAAATTAAGTTGCTCAAGACTAGTATATTATTAATAATATATAACAGTAATTAATAATAATAATAATTTTCTACGAAACAACTTCACCGGCAGCCCTGACGTCGCAGAAACACGTAGGAAATGTCTTGAACTATCTAAAGGAAACTAACATCTACCATAAGATATAATCGTCTTGAAAAGAAGGAAATATTACCTAGTTGTCGTTAATGACCAGAAGGTAGATGCGACGTTAATCATAATAATTAGAAAAAAAATAATAATAATTTTCGATGCAGATGCAGCGACATTATTCATATTCTCTGATATCGATTTCCATTACTAGCTGTGGCGCAGAACCAATCTAAGTCGATATATAAGTAGGACGTGATACGAAAATGGCACGGGGGTTTAGGTGACCTCTAACACGAATTAGACGTCCGGTCTGTTCTAATTAGTCAACGATACGAGGAAAGTCAGGGAACACTATATAGTACGTTTTTACCAGTTACTGGTACGTTCGTTAGTGTTTGGGCGTGAACTTGGAGCTTTTGCCAATCAGTTGGCTAATACTCTAGGGGAAACGAAGTTTTCCCTCTCGAAAGAGGGTAGTTAGTGTAATAGGAGAATCGTTGGAAGGAGCGTGGAACACCGAAAACGACAAAAATGGAGCGCCTGGCCGGATTGGCGTCCATCGATTTTACGTCCCTTTGAAACACGACGTTTGCAGTAAACTGCTTTGTAATACTCGATCAACCGACTGAGATATATAAACGCGAACGTAACGTGGCAATTGGGATGCGTGGTCGCGCGATTATCGCCGTACAAATGAATTGGAATGCAATTCATGTTTCGAACGACGTGATTGTCCAAAAAAANTATATAATTATATATTAAATATATATAGTAACATTTATATTTTTTAATATAAGTATAATATATGTTAAATTATTAATTATTAATATAAATAATTATATAATATATTAAATATATAATAAAAAATATAGTATATATTTATATGTACTATATTTATTATAATATAGTATATAGTAATATGTTATATTTTTTTAATATATAATTATATATTAAATATATATAGTAACATTTATATTATAATAATTATATATATAATATATTTTTTAATATATAATTATATATTAAACATATATAATAATATTTATATTATAATAAATATATATACAATAATATATTTTTTAGCATATAATAATAATAATAATAATAATAATAATAATAATAATAGTAATATATTTAACATCTTCGTAATTTAATGGATCATGTTGGTTAATTCAGCGCTGTTTATAATACTCACTATTTATATTTCTTATCAGTGATTTATTATTGTTAATTATTAATTAATCTGCTAACAATGCCAACCGAAAGTTAAACGTTTCGGTGTTATTATGCAAATATACGATGGTAGGCAGAAAAAGTGCCACAGTAAAGTGGCACAGTAATTGTTGATTCCTTCGTTCGTCTTTGTCACAACAACTGATAAAAATTTTACGCTCGAGCGAGCATACGCCGGTTGAAAATGATCGTGTGCCATATCGGTACGCTAAACGATAACGAAAATTGCCGAAACGAGTTCTTTATTGTCTCAGCGTTTATCTCCCGTTGCCACGTTTAATAGAAATGTTTTAATCGACAAGCGATACAGCAGCTGAAAGCTCGCTGATGTTTATTCGAACTTTTTCCTCCCGTCGTGGAGGGGAATTTGACAGGACGCTTTTACTTTTATTTCGTTGGGAGAGAGAGAGAGCGGGAGTTGACCCGATCGTGTAGCGTCGCAACAGACAGAATCGAATCGGGTCAATCTTCATGCACATTCTCCAATTAAACCAATTGAAACGTATTCGAAATATTTAGTAGATCGGAATTTCGTTCGTTATTTCTGATTTTATTTGGCCGAACAACCGACGCGAAAGCATTCCGAAATCGTCGATTTTTCTCTCGCGAGTTCGCGTTCAAAAAAAAAAAAAAGAAAAAAAAGAAAAAAGAAATGTTTTTCATTTTCGTCGATCTTCTAGCGCGTTTGATCAACGCGCACGGTCCACCGATTGGCCGACTTTCGCGCTTCAACTCGGCCAGAGCCTTTCTAACGCGACGAAAATCAAAATCCATTCGAATTCGTTTCGAGTCCTGCTCGTTTGTGCCAGGACGTTTCCCTCTGAAATTCGCGCCGCGAGGCACTCTATCGCCCGTAAGTCGCAGATTGAATTGTCGCAGATGGAAGGGCGAAATTTTGAGAAATAAATTGTAGCTTGTCGACGAGAGAACGATGATTACTCGGCAGAACTGAAATATCGGGCTTTTAACTGTGAATGACGAGTCGGTTGAAATTGACGAAATTTTCCTAGTGTCGCGGAACGTAGTATTTTGCAACAAATTAAGAAGGGAATTCGTGCGAAAATCTTCGTTAGGATTAGATCTTCGCGAGGATTTTCTTGAATTTTTGTTGTAAACAGTGTGAACAGAGAAAAGCAAAAAACAGGACAAAAATGGAGTACAAAAAGATACGCTGAAATGTAACATAAGAACCTATAAATTATTATTTGAAATTAATACCATTGTTGAACTAGTCATCTCTACATACGATTATACACTCCGCGACAAAAAATATTAGCACACTGCATAAATATGAGATTTTTTTAACTTTTGAAACAATGTGTTGCAATGCTTTTGATGTTTGTAGTGTCTCATAATAATAACAAATTATATAAGTATATTTCAAAATATTTATTACGAGAAGAATAAATTTTATTTTACAATATTGAAAAATAATGAAAAATCGGTCAAAGAGATAGCACATTTCTCTTAAACGACTTATATTGTTTTAATATTTTGTTGGATTACTTTTGCTTACTATTACTGCTAATAAACAGTTTGATAAGGATTCAAATAACACGTACAATCTATTGCCGACTGAAAAGCGATATATAATTCAAGAACTATATATTTAATTACATTTGCGAATTAATATAAAATAATTATATAATATTAATATAATATTTTATGTAATACAATATTTATATGATATTAATATAAAAAATTACAATATGATATTAATATTTATATGATTACAATATGATATTAATATTTATATGATATTAATATAAAAAATTACAATATGATATTAATATTTATATGATTACAATATTTACATGATTACAATATGATATTAATATTTATATGATTACAATATTTACATGATTACAATATGATATTTATATGATATTAATATAAAAAATTACAATATTTATATGATAATGTAAAAAATTACAATATTTATATGATATTAATATAAAAAATTACAACATTAATATAAGAACTTACAATATTTATATGATAAATAATGTAATATAAAAAATTACAATACATTTATATGATATTAAAACTTAGTATGCTATCTTTTTGTCGCGGAGTGTACATGGTGTTTCATAGAAATTCGCGCCAGTCACATTTACATTCTCTCGTGTCTAATAATCGACCGTCCCCCGAAGGATGCAAAAAAGAAAGGTGGAAAAAAGGGAAGAAGAGAAAGGAATCAAACTCTCGATCGGATCCCGTGGAGACAGATCTGAGAAACTGCGCGAATACGTATCCCACGGTGGTTGTTTTCGGCTGTAGAAAAGGCGGAGGGATCGGGCGCGTTGTTTTTGGTGTGTGGAACCGAGGCATGTGCTCGACACTTCTCGTAATCGATGTACTAACTTGCCCAGTTTTCTTTACCCCCGTTCCGGTACGCTCTCCCAGTTTCCCCTATTTGTCTTTCCTTCCATTTTTGTGTTTTTTTTTTGTTTTTTTGCATCTTCGTTTCTTTCTCTCTTTCTCGCCGCCTGGAAAATACCGGACCGTTCTATTAATGGTCGGCATTAAAAAAAAAAAGAAAAGAAAAGAAATGAAAACAGGACAAGTTTATAAGTAAAAATCGATAAGATGTTTTTGTATTGCAAATTGCTCGTTGAGAAGCCAATTGGCGTCCAATTTATATATCAGTCGCTCGTTAGGAAATTAGTTGGACACTTGGAAATAAAATTACACGTTTAACGAAGTGTAATTTAACCAGTCTCGATGCTTGATACAAACATCTACGCCAGAAATATAAGTATTTTATCAAATATAATTACTGAGATATTAGTAAAAATATTTTTTTTTTTTTTTGTATTAGTAAAGACTGTTAATCTCTGTTAACGTTATATTCGATTATTATGAAAAATAAATTAGGAATCATCTCCATATTTCAGAGATCTTCTCGCTTTAATTTTTCATCATGTATATAAATATGAATGTACAATTTTTTTACTTGTGTATAAATATGACTCACGCGAATTTTTGGTGATACGTATACGTAGAGATTAATTAGTTCAACAATGATATTAATTTCAAATAATAATTTGTAGACTTTTGTGTTTCAGTGTATAGTTTAGTAATTTAAAAATTTCTATCTTTGTGTCGCGGACCTTTTGCTTTTCGTCTGTTGCCCGAATCATTTTATCGAGGGAAAAGCGAACGAATGAAAGTCGATTAAATTTGCGCACTGTATTTATTACTCTTTTATTAACGGTTACACTTTTCATCATCGATTACTTTGGTTTATGCCCTCTTGAAAGGAGGCGGCTGTGTTATAACGTGAAACTCAATTTGAAATTTATTAAGCAATTATTGCCATGATTGTATACGTGTACCGAATACTTTTCATTAGCTTCAACAGTATACAGATATTGCGAGCTACATTCACGCGAACGAATGAAATGCTGAACTGGAGTGCAGATGCATCATTCATGCCATGATAATAATATTTATTAATATCGAGTAAATACTATAGTAAATATTATAGCGGATAACAAAAGATATATATATATAATACGATGAATACTAAATACTAAAAATTAAAATAAATATTTTCAATACTTTAATTTTATCGTGTCTGTATTAAAACGCATGAACCTCACAAAAATTAGGGGATATTTCGAAATGAATACAAAGCGATAAAAAAAGAAGCATTTGTTTTTTTTTTTTTTTTTATTAAGAGCATCAAAAAAGCAAACGACCAGTTGCTTTTCTGATGTTCTTGTTTAATAAAAAAAAAAAAAAAAAAATCAAATGCTTTATATTCATTTTTGAACATACCCTAATTTTTGTGAGCAGTGTATATTTACACGACGTAGGCTTTTTCAAATAAATGTGGCTACCTTGCAACTGAAATGCTCGCCGTTAGATTCTCGATATCAATCGAGAAATATTTGGTACCTTTGCTTTTAAATTGCGTGTAATTCCGTATAATTCTCGAATCGATACAGCGATGTGAAGAAACGTACGAATTCGCGCATTCATATTTTTAGTTATCCCAAAAAATTTCAGAGTGGCTATTTTATATAATTGTTGATTTTTTGACCAATCCTCTGTATTTCTGATTGCGTGTTTCGAGGATCCCAATCGTGTGAAAATACTACATTTCGTCCAAGCAATACTTATCTGGTAATTGTATAGATTCGATAATTTTTGGATATCCCGAGTTCAATGTTATCTTAAATTTAATAATTTATATTTTCATTCAATTGTTGATTAACTTAATCTGCACCATGGTTATTCTTTTAATTTAAAACTGAATTTCTTTTTTTATCACTTCGCATAGACAAATTGACAACGCTAGCCTAAATTTAAGCTCGTCTGTCCGAGAGAAAACTGTCGATAGTATTTTCACGAATATCTCGAAAGCTAAAGCGGACAAAGCATGATTACATTTTGTTAAAAATCGCGTATAACGAAGAATCATTGACTTTGTAAATCGTGTCCAAATCTATGCGATGTTTCTTCAATTTCTCATACTTGTCACTGTTTGTCACTTTCCATCGTTAGTGTCTTTCTTTTTATTTTGAAATAAACTCGAGAAAGTAAATCACTATTGCTTGTATAACGAAATTAAGGGACGTTTGTTATTCGCAATAATTCGCGCCAAATGTCTGGTTCATCCGTAGTCTGTGTGAAATGCGAAATTGTGACATTTATTAACATTCGTGTTAATTACAAAAGGAAAGGGAATCAATCACGTTGCAGAGAGTATTCGTGCAAATGAAACACGTTGTGGACGTTGTATTCTACATACTATACGTACGTTGCCAGGCCACGTTTTTTTTTACTTTCTCCGCGAACACGTAAATCACCAAGAGTACGTAAACTGCTCGACGTTCCAGCGAAACGCGCAGATAATAGCAGTGCGTCTTCGAGGATAACAGTGTTTGTAGTTTTTCTATAATTTTTTCGAATCCGTCGTGCTCGCCGATTCCAGAAGCCCGAAACACAACAGAACGTTCGAGTTCACGGGTAACTGCCGACATTCCTCGCGAATTGCGTAATTATTCACGCCGGTTTACATAAGCATTCTGCATAAGTATTTCGCCGAAAGCGAATCGCCGCCTTCGAGCTTCTTGACAACTCTCACGCGATCGTAATCGCGAAACGCTTCGACGCTCGCAACAATAAAGATGAATTAACGATTAATTGCGCGATATTCAAATGATCATTGTTCGCTAATCGGTTTCTGAGATTGTATGGTGTAACTTGCTTGCCTCGATTAATTTCTACGGTACGTGTATTATATTTGTAGGTTTAAAAAATATTTAGGTTTAAGATTTAAGTTTCAGATTACAATTTAAGATTAGGTTTAAATCGTGGGTTTAAGAAATTTTTCTGACACTAGAACCACCAGAATGGTCAAAGATGACCATTTGAATATTTTTGTTAAATATTTTACAGATATAAAACAGTATAGTATAATTAGATATGAAACAGCGTAATTATAATTAGATATAAATATCTTTATTTGTTTAAATACGTAGTTTATTTAAAACATTATATTTTCAACATAAAAGATTTTTAATTTCGTTAATATTTTCAATATTATGCTCTATTATTATAACCTATTTCAATATTATTTATATTAAATTATATTTTATTAAATAATAATTTTAAATTAAAAATAAAATTATAATATTAGAAAATATAATTTCATAAAATTTTTTTTCATAAATTATTTCATATTTATTTAAAAATTTATTAAAATAATGAATAATAATTTTATATACATTAATTATATAAATAAAATTAATATATATTTTTGGAGACTTGAATAATCCTTCATAAAATACATGAATAAAAATTTGTGTATTCTGTTGTATTATAAAAATTTTCTGTTTCATTTATTTCAACGTCTCTCATGGAAATTTTATGCTTTGATCGTCGGTAATTCTAATGTTTTAAACTTATTTTGAAAGTCGCACGATTTGGAAGTACGCGTTCGGTGACGCGCGTGCTTCTTCTTTCATAGGTATATCAAGATGTCGCTTCTTTTAAATCGAAGATGATCCATGCCATACTTCGATATTCTCGAAAATTATTAGTTTAAAATCTGTGGATGGAAAAACGAGAAAGTACGATAGATTTTACAAAAATTAAATTAAAGTTGAATATATCTCTCTCTTAAACTAAATAATTTTTCGACATGCAATGCACATGGGTTGATACTTTTATGCCAAACTGCATCGATTAATGGATCGAAATTTCTGTAAAAAAACAGAATGTGTTCTTCCAAACCATGCAACCTTTGAAAAGAATTTTTTTTCATAGCACAGCAACACACACCTTGGGAATTACTCGAGGTGAATAAGTTACGCGAAGACCACCCTCTATATAGAATTGTCGTTCGCGATTGTCTCTTACGCAAAGATATTTATCACCGTTTAAATGAACGTTTGATGACCGCGTTGTGTCTACTTGTACTGTGTGTACGACGACAGACAATCGTACGGGCACAGATTTTTATCAATTTCTGCATAAATTTGTGAAATACACGATTTTCTGTTCGACCTTTTCGTGAAATACGCACGAGACGATCGATCCTGCAAACGTCTAAAATAATTTGGAATTTCATAGCTAAGTTAAGCCATTAGATAGTAATCGTCGCGTGTTAATTTCAAATTCGCAGATAATCAAACACAAACGCGTACTTTCTTAATAATTTCAATGTAAAAGAGTCGAATTGTGAATCAAAGCGAATGATCAAAGCTTCAGATTTTATTGTAAAATATTCACAACTGCATAATTTAATCGAACGTAGTTCGATTGCGATACGAGTATCGATAGATTTATAGCGATTGACTAGCAGAATAAATATCTTGTTGAGATTGAAATGTAGAAATCAGAAATAAAAGATGGAGTTTCTGTCGTTTTTCTGGCAAATGGCAAACAAGATTGGTCAAGATGTAAAAACGTTGGGAGTCCTATCAAGGAATTGGTCATTTCATTTAGTATGAAAAATAAGAATATTATTAATACGACATTAGCCTAAGAAGATGCGTGTGATCTTAAACATTCAATTTAAAAAAAAAAAGATATATTATAATTCAATTTCAATTTCAATCCCTGTGCGAATGAAGTCGATTTTTATATCGTTTTCTGATTTGTTTATTTGCAAAACAGTTCCAAAAAAATCGATTATTGTGTCAATTTTACGGCAATTGAAATTTTACGGCTTCATTTGTTGTATTATATTTTCTGCGATTATATTTTTAAAATTGTTTGATAATTATGAGTGAACTGCAGTTTTTTTTTACATATTTGCAGGCATAATATGAAAAGATATGCCAACGATATTCAACAATATAAAATTGTAAAATGATATTCTCGAAAATATGAATTCACACAAAGTTTCATCAATGAATATATTGCACATTATAAATATATGTCAGACTCATATGTACACATACACAAACACATCTAAACTCCAAACATTATTACACAAAGAAGTCGATTTACACAGCATTTTTTTAAGAAACCGTAATCTGCGCCGACATATTTCTTCGTTCATGAACAATTCCACGCATTCACCGGTTTATTTATTAGGCTTGTACATCTCTCGCGCAACATTGCGAAGGAAAACGTTATCTACGAAGCGTTAGCGAAACCACTTTTCCACGTTCCGCGAAATGTGGGACAACTAAGAAACGTTTCGTCGCCGGTAAAATTTCAAATGCGAAACGAAAGCGTTTCTTCGCCGTTGCGTGGTTATCGGTGAATATTTCAGTGTATCGCTTTCACCGTAAAATCACCCGTACGGCCGTACGTATCGACCGAGATTTTCACAACGGTCACGCGGCGTACTTTCACGCGGCACTTCGTCTATTTTTCTCTGCACTCTTTCAAATATGCGTCATTTCTCTTTCACAAAAACGCCACGTATCGCTGCTCGCGAACGCGTGTTGTATACGTATGTGTATATATGTTTCACGTGTATGTGTGTATACGTCTCAAGCGAGGCCGATAATGTCAAGCATGATTAGTTTCTTACACGGAATACCCGTTGGGAAAGTGTGTCAAGACGTCCGCGAGTTTCTCGACTCGCGTGGCTTATAAAATTATGATAAATTTCGTAGCAGGAAGTACATTTATGACGAACCGAGAAAGCTTTCCTTGCAAGTTCGCACGTCAACTGCACACACGTACACACGCACACGCACACACACACACACCCTCCACCCTCCACCCCTTAGAAAATTTATCGCGTTTCATTAGTCTTAATGCCGCGCGTGCATTTATTTCGCCCGAATTCCGTGCACATTTTGACAGACATAAAGCGAATTTCGGGAAAATGTACGACGCGATAAATTCCAATGCCGTGACAAAATTCTCGTCAACCGTCTCTGCACCGGGTGTCCAGAAATGTCGGAGCCAAACTTGCTACTCGTTAATGAGATCAGGTTCACGTATGATGGAAAAAGTTTGCGTGAAACTTGCCTGTGTAAGAAGATACTTTGTTATTTATATCGCCTGAAGGCGTTCAACGATTGTTGTCAATTGTTATGTCGGTTATAATTAAACCGCGGATTTCTACACAAATTGTAGAGTGCGAAATTGTATAGGATGCATATGATGTGATAAAAAGTTTCTACAATGTATTTTATATAGCATATGTTAACGTTTTTGTATAATATTCTATGTTTGCATATTTTTTGTGTATATTTATAATATTGCATTATATTATACTACATTATATTGTATTGTATTGTATTATATATTATAATATAGTATAATATATTATATATAAAGAATTTTGGTAGAAAGAAGAAATTTTATTGCAACGTTTATTGCAATTGGATCTTTATGCAGACTTGTATTTTTACATATATATATTTTATATATATATATATATATATATTACTCGTACTTTTACATATATTTTATATATATTTATATATATGTTATATATATATTACTCGTATTTTTTTATATATATATTTTTTTATATGTATATATATTATAATATATTAACATTCTATGAAACTATGAAAATACATGTCTGCATAAAGATCTAATTGCAATGAACATTGCAATAAAATTTCTTTCTTCTATCAAAATTCTTTCGGATTCTCCTACTCTACGGAAACTAATAGTAAATGTATTTTGCGAAAAATTCACATTCCCAAGAATTGGTTTTCCGTTTCTATCGCTTTTTGTCCCACTAACTAAAATACCGTCAAACGATAATCGTTCAATGAGAATTGTTAACTTTTTCACCAATTGTTACATCAAGTGGCAAAAACAATTCCGTTTTGTAAATCTTTTCTTTTTTTTTTAATAAAACATAAGTTTGCGAACGTGAGCTCATCTCTAAGCTTTTCATCACACTCTCTTGTACATTATTGCGCATAGAAATGAATTACAGTGGCACACGTACACACATCCGAAAAAACGATCTTTGGAAACGAATAGATCACGACGTGATCATTGTCGTTGCGTCGCAGACGCGAGATCCTCATCTAACTGTAAGAATTACCGATCCTGAGATGCAAACTACACGCCGATTATGCGACGTCGAGTGTCATCCACGTCGATTATCGATCGATGCTAATGAATATGATATAAATTTGCTTTGCATTCGCGATGCCGTTTATCGAGCGTTCGCATGCGAGGTGATTTTGCGTGGTGGCGCGGCAAAGTTCGCCTCGGTTCCCAAAGGAAATTAAGAAGATCATAGTTAGTTTCGCATTGATCTTTTATGAATTACAAATTTCTCGGATACGCCGGTGGGAATCGTGTTGATCGTACTTGGCCGGGAGAAGAATCCGACAAGTAGCCATTATCTCTTCAACTTTCTCGTTCCGTTCGTTGCTTTAATAATCATAATTTATTATTCATTGACTCGAATACGTTTCTCTATCGTCTGACGAATCGTAAACTTGCTTGCATATCTATTCGCTGATTATTATACCTTCCGTTATCTACCCAATTATTGTTATCTGTAAATCGTGTATGCGTCGTGATGCAGTTTCGATCGTTGAGATGAAATTGTTTATAAAAAATTTAAAAAAAAATGGAGATTTCTTTCCGCAGTAAACTAGAGAGCCATGAAAAAATTGGCTAAAGGCACGCACGTATTTATAAATATCTATTTGGTCAATATAGAACAGCAATAGCATAATTAATGACGAAACTAATCATCAGAGATACTCTCGCTTGTTTTTTGTGAAATTACAAGTCTAAATCATTTATGTAAAAAGCGGCAATAATATAATTCCATTATTTATCGTACAGTTGTTTAAATATTGCCGTTTACATTTAACTCTGAAAATTTGGAAGACTCGTCTCAGTCGGGCTCATCATTCGAGGCGTGTTGTCAAATAATGTTACAACGTTTGACAACAATTATAAATATTATATTGTAATAGAAATGCACAAACGATTTATAAATCAATTCAATTTGATTCATTTGATTATATATATATATATATATATATATATATATATATGATTCTTACAGAGAGTGAAATCATTACGGCTTACTTTGCCGATAATTTTAAAGTTAATTTTCTAAAAAATCGAGGGGGTGTCCGAGTGATTTTCGAGCGATGATGCGTGCACGCTATATATACGAAGTGCCCGACGAAAACGTAGCAGATGAAAACGCGTGGTAACGTGTTAATTTCATCGGCGGAGGTCTGTTGTTCGCTGACGTGGAATTTGGTGATCGCGCTTTCTAACGTCGGTGAACAGGCACACGATAAACACGAACCGAACGTCGCGTCTACTTCGCTCCAGATGAGACGTTCCAGGGAAGAGTAGGTGGGTCGTGTGCGAGGAGGGTTCAACTGAGCGAGGTAGCGTGCCGCAGGCGATTGATGACTTGTGACCCACTTTTAAACGCTTGTGGCCTAGATGCGAGGGTGCCGTAACCTGATCTAAGATATCAGGCTTCCCTCCACTCCTTCCTTCTCTACCGGCTGGCTCTTCCCTCATTTTCTATTCCTTTACTCTTTCTAGTCTCGTCGTCGCCGTCGTGCCATCTACTTTCACGGATGACGGTCTTGCAGAACTTGGGAGAGTTGAGACATAACTCTAGCGTCGTCCTCGCTTGATGTTCTCTCCTCCTTAGATTTCGCTTCGACGTGTTACGTCCTCCTCTTCCCTCCGGGTTTAGTTTCAAAGGGATTTAGCACCGATAAATCGTTTCGAATTCAAAGCGTCGTTTTTTACTAGTCGATAGACATCTAGCTGATACCGATCGATCTGTACGTGGATACTTTTTGACACGTTGAGCGCCGCGTGAATTTCAATAGCACGCCGAACGAAGCTTCTGTTTTCTGTAACCTTCTCGTTGTTTTTTTTTTCAAGACAGCGTGAAATTTCCTCGTGGCGCTCAATGTGTTGAATTACATAGGTCTCCGTTTCCTTTCTTCGAAGTTCTCGTTTCGTGTGAAAATATGATTGAAAGCAGAGGTTACAATGTTTTTCGTTTCCACGAGAAGAAAGCGATCGATCTTTGTAACCTCTGCGTTATCAGCAGAGGTTACAATGTTTCGTTTCCACGAGAGGAAAGCGATTGATCTTTGATATTCGTCAATTCACCTCGTCAGAGTGCAGCATCGCCGTTGCTGTATTGTCTGTCATAATGAAACTCGTATCGGTCACGAGTATCGACCGGACGAAAATTCGTCTCCGGTGGTCGATGCCGGCCGAAAAGTTTTCCACCGACTAACGCCCAGCCACGGCGCAACATCACCTCTTCCTTACTCAGCTTTCTCCGATACCTTGCTAAATTGTGACAGGCTCGTCCACCGGAAGGAACAATGTTATGTGTATATAAGCGGTGTATACGCGCATGGTAAAGTTTCGTTGAGCGATGTGGAGAGGTACATTGTAAAGAAAGGAGATGGTGGGGGTACGTCTGTCGGCGGCGAGTGCGGCGACGGTAGTGGGGAAACAGCGGTTCAGTGGTGGTGGGGGAAGCAATGGCTCAGTGGTGGGGATCACTGGTTCAAGTGGTGGGGGGATTTCCACGTCGCAGAGCGATTCGAAAGAGACGGTGTAGCGCGTTCGGCGGTGCCGCAGCTTCAGTGTCGTTTCAGCCGCGGTCTCGTACGGTTGTTCGGCCAGCAGCTGCGTTTCGCTCTGCGCAACCTTCGCCGTTCCTCTATTAATTGGTTGTGTCCGTCGTCTGAAACGTGACCGTTTATACACTACGCGTTCCTCCCTTCTTTCTCTGACGAAGCAACGAAGTTTACCCAATCCCTGAGCTCGGATCGATCGTCGAAGTGTTACGGTTTTGTTTTGTGGTATATCGTTGGTAGAAGGAGAGGTTCACGATGACAATGGGCTAAACCGGCGATACGGTACCGAGCGTATCGGGAACGTTGTATCTGGATTTGGGTCAATGGAATAACGTGTTGGTGCGACGTGTCCTTTTTCACGTATTGGAATACCGTGAGGTGTAACGAGTCTCCCGACTCTAGTCGGAGAAAGAGTATTACAACGGTGTCGTCGTTGTGATACAAGTGATATCGTTCGCGGGTTTTGTAAGAATGAGCCCGGCCTCCCAGGGCGGCGTAGAGGTGGAGCGTTACATCGGCCCTTGTCTGATATCGTCGACCATCAGGCCGGGATCGCACAAGCCAATCGTCGGTAGGAAACAGGAACCGGTGATCCGCGGGAAAACGCGAGGCTGCTACGGGACTGCGAGTTTCCCGAGTGGAACGGAACAATGTCAGGTGCAATACGGACCTGGCGGTTGGACAGGCGCCCCTTTGATATCCATGACGTCCAGTCCACGCAGATGTACGCAGAGATCGTCTCCGTCGCTCGGTCAACAACAACAACAGCAGCAGCAGCAGCAACAACAATCATCGTCGCAGCAGCCACCGCAACAACAGCAGACTTGCGATCAGCAATCGTCGGTTCACCTACACAAGAATCCGCTCTCTAGATTGGCTATTCACACGCAAGGAGCGCCGTTGATTCTAGCCAATCGGTTTCACAATCGCGGCAAGACGCACAACAGCGGAAACGCTAATGGCGTTGCTAACGCGGTCTGCAGCAGTACGGGCGCGGTTAATAGTTACGTTGCGAACGGCCTGACTGCCGTGGCGTCGAACTGCGCGATGAACAACACCACCACGATCAGGTGTCCATCGTCGCGGCCCCAGAGGCCGATCGAACTCGCGAAGAAGCAACAGCAGCAGCAGCAAGCCAACTCGAAGTCGTCGGATTGCTCGACGACCAAGGAATCGGCGAGCACGGGGAACAACATCGCGAACATCGACTCGCTGAGTATCGCGAGCGACGAAAGTTCAGGGTCGAACAATTCCGAGAACAGTCTGCCGCGCATCATCAAGCCTCGGAAGCGTCGAAAGAAGGACAGGAAACCGCCGAACAACGCGACGACGGTGGCATCCGCCGAGGTGGCGAAACACGAGGAGCAGCAGCAACAGTCGAGCACCTCGGGTGTTGTTAACGAACAATCGAACGCGGCGTGTTCTTTAAAACCCACGGCCTGTTACGAGCAACAACGTTACGAAGTCGCGCCACCGCTGCCGCCGCCTCACCTTCGAAACCATAGAAGGCCACCCATAGCGAGGGAAAGGACAACAACGGGCATGTCGGTGCAAGAGATACCTGACGCGAGGCATAGGTATCCGCATCGGCACGTGGAAGTGAAAGTGTTGGACGACAACAGGAACGTCGTGGTACCGGTGCAAATGCGCGCCATACTGCCAAAGGGTTACAGACACAACGGCCATCACCATCACCATCACCATCATCACAACCATCATCATCACGTCGGTGGCAGTAACGTTCTGCGCTACCTGCACGAGTACAACGACTCGTCGTCGACGACGACAACGACGACGACGACGACGACGACGACGACGACAGGCTGCGAGGACGGGATCAACAACGATGAATTAGGACCGTGTCAGTGTCGGTACTGTGATCCCGCGGCTCTCATATGGGACGTGGATCAAAACTGTTACTCGCCCTTTTTGACCCCGTCGCCGTCCACCGAGTTTTGCCCTACCCATTTCACGCAGATGCCGCTATTCTTGTCGTCCCGGCCGAGTCTCGGTTGTCAGGAGCAAAGTATCGAGAGGCTTTTCAACGGCGACAATCATCCACGAGCCCATCGGGAGAAAGACGTGGTCACCGGGACTAGTAGCAGCACCAGCTCTTCCACCGGTGTGGTGCTGAGGCGCAGCTGGAGCGATCCCACCAGTTACTTCAGCGAGGAGATCGGCACACCTAGCAAAGACGTCGGCGTGATCGGTGACAGAGGACAGATGGAGAGCGGGAAACGACGAACGCTCTGGCACGGTGACTCGATCGGTATTCCTCCGAGTGGTAGTAACGTCGGAGGATCCGGCGGTGTGGACGCGAACGGTGGTGGTGGTGGTGGTGGTGGTGGTGCACAATCGCCGAAAGAGTTGGAGGTCTCGACGGAGATAATCACGTCGCCGAACGGTCACCGAGACCTCGAGATCAAATTTTACTCGCCCTCGCCGAACGCGCCGATGCCCGAGGAGGAGAAGTGCGTGTTCACGGAGGAGGCGGACGAGGACGAGGAAGATTTCAACGACATTTGGAGCTACCACGAGTCCAAGTTGCAACAGGATTTCCGCACGTTGCTGCAAGCGGAGGAATGAACGCGGAACCGAGCATTCTCTTTCGATGTGTGGTCTGCTGGTCTGACTCGTTTACGGTGGAAAGAGAGAACTGACTCGCATCACAGTCCGTGCCCCGCGTGGGGGGGCAAGGGAAATCAGCAGCGTGAAAATAACGCGTCGATTTTGAACGAGAGAAAAAGAAGAGAAAAAGAAAGCGAGAGAGAGAGAGAGAGAGAGAGAGAGGAGGGAAAGGGTGGTAGTTCTGGAGATTCAATTAGCTCGTCGATAGAGGGAACAAAACCGGGGAAACGGACTTGCGTAGACGCGTGCGCGAGACCGAGGAGGAAAAACCGCACGCGTTTCGAAAAATCTTCGCTCCGATGTGAGACCGTAGTTGTGTATTATCGTACCTCCTCGCTCCTCGACCTTGTCCCCGCTGATGACGCCCTCAACGTTGTCAACAGTCCTCGGTGAAACGATTAACGAGTGGTAACTGACGGTAACGAGCGCAGAGCTACATAAACGTGTCGAACGATTCTTCTTCCTAACGGTGTACGTTGTATACACGTAGTATACGTGACGTGCGTGCACTTCGTACGAAGCACGCACCGAGAGTAGGTCTGAAGGTGTATCTTGATGACGGGAGGGGGAGGGGGGCGGAGGGGGAAGGATACACGCGGTTTGTTTATCGATGACAACATATACTACTAATAAACGGTGGTTGGCTCGCGTCTGAGAACGATAAGGCCCCCCTCCGATCTCTGCGCTTGACTTTCAGACCTCTTTCTCTGTGTCTCTTCTTTTCTTTCTCTCTCCACTCTCTTTTTTCACCGTTGAAGCTCCACTGCTCTCTCACGTCGGCGTCGTTTACAATCTCTCAACCGTCGTCCAAAACCATTTGCAACGAGACACCGCCATTTGTTTCCCCCCCGTCGCCCTGCGGCCAGCCATCGTCGAGCAGAGACAAATAAAGACGCGACTGTTCAAATCCTAGTAATTATATACCGACGGAACGATGAATCGTTCGCTCGTGGGAAGGGGGAGGATAGCGGTCAAGAAAGTTCGTATTTCCATAATTCCCTGTTTTCTAATCACACGATGCTCGGACGATCTTCCTCGAACTGTAACGTTGGGTCTCTCGTTACTTTGCGAATCGTTGCTCCCTCCTTGTCGGAAGGATTATCGTCGTTATCTTTTATCTCGTCTCTCGTACGGAGAGACTCGCCTTAAATCCTCGAAAGCTGCCCGACAAATTGCCCCGGCCTAACGTCCCGGCGCTTTAGATACGCTCTCGAAATTCCTCTGCGTAGTTCAACTGTGTTTCGAAATCGGTGAGCCGCCACGTTTACGTAAAACCTTTTGCGAAACGCCGGTTTGTGTTGACTCTGTATTGAATTACTTCGATCATTCCTCGAATGGTTTCTTGCGGTGCGGCGTTGGCTGGCAGCGCTCTAGCGGCTGGCAAACATCCCGCGTGTGATTCCTCCTTTGTTCGTGCAATTAAGTTCATGATAAACACGCGTCCACGGTGGCTGGGATGGTTAACAATTTGTTTCGAGGCCCTTTGCGCGATTCGCGTAAGCATTCCTCTCCTGACCGCACGTAGTAACAGTAGAGTTTGGATTTCAGTTGCATTAATTGATCGGGGAAAGTTCATCCTGCTTCAAGCTGATTCTCCCGCTCTTCGTGATGTGTTTGAAAATCTCGTTGAATTCTTTCGTAAAAGTTTCGTTTCAACAGCCCTGTAATTTCGTCTTCGAAAGTTATCAAATTGCTCGTCTTATAGTCACGAACGCATAACGAGTCTCGCGCTCGAATGACGTGTGCCACGCACGTCAAGAATTTTTTTGTTTCAAAATTGTAATATCTTCTCAGTGTTTGGTAAAGCAAAATAAGCAAAGCAAATAATAAATTTGTTACTTCTTAATAATTTCTATCCAGTGTATATTGTGTGGGTGTTGTATATCGTACCGACGAGTCCAAAAGGAAAGGTTTGGTCACTCGTTACGGTCCGCAGCCGGTTGCCAGCGCAAGTGTTTAAACGTTTGCCTCTCGATCTGTAACTTGCATTTTTCTACAGAACGGACGGTTGATTTCGAAATGTGCTAGGAACCGAATTAAATCAAAAAAATTTTCACTGCCTCGGCCAAGACTTTCAAGTAGCGTCTATCAGTCTGAGAAAAATCTGTGAAATTTACATTTGAGAAAAATGGTTACGAAATACTTTCGTTCGTCGAGAGAATTGCATTGCCCTCGCAATTTGCGTTTGCAATTCGATACTACTGTAAAGTCGCGCGATCGAGAACGCTCAAGGCGATTCTCTCAAACACAAAACATCTTGAAACATTTTGTTACGCGTGAAAGAAAAAGGTGTCGCGTGGATTTTCATAAAGTGTAAAAGCGTCGATTAATCGCAGTCGCGTCGATTGCATATCGGTCACGAGCATCGTGTGATTCTCTTGATCCTTGACACGAACCCGTGAACCTTCGTCGTTTCGTACGCGAGAAAAGGGAAAAAAA
>NW_025109975.1:593230-604933 GCF_011392965.1 Frieseomelitta varia | reverse complement strand
AAAAAAAAAAAAAAAAAGAGAACAGAGAGACACACGAGTGAAAACGTCGTGCGTGTACCCGTCAACCCACCATCCCTCTTTCGTTTAGACTGTAAGGCCTAGATGTTAAGGCGATTCACTTAGATTATCACCGTTGTCTATATGTGTATAGGAGAGAGAGTCGCGTGTCAAATGGTCCGCCTTTGATTTACCATTTAGACCGTTAGGGATTATATTGAGACGATGCGGCGACTTCGAAGGCAACGAAAGAAAGCGTGCCGCGAGAATTCACCGGCGTTTCGACTAATTAAGCTTAGCGCGTGCGTGCGTGCGTGCGTGCGTGCGTGCGTGCTTCGTGTCCAGGGTTTCACCAACGCAAAGATGCAAAAGGTCTCCGTACACGAAGAATCATATTGGCAATATTTCTCTCTTGCTCTGGTTCTCATCGTACATAGCAAGTTTTATTGCTAAGGTAGCAACAGACAAATATTGATACTGACTCTTGTTAGAGCAGCGTGAAAAATACGCGTTATATCAAATACGAAACAAGGGTGATCGTGTCGCTGCTTTAATAACGTCGTCGTTGATATTTTTCTTCGGGGTATACGCATAAACGCCCGTTTTCCAACGGTGTCACGTACGTTCTTGTGTAACCCAAACGCGTGTGTGTTACCCAGCGTTAGTAATAGCGTATTACTGATAAATTCGCGTCGACGTTTTTTTTTTTTTTTTCTCTCCCTTTCCCCATTTATAAAAATGTATCACGCATGTTTTGTTTTCCTTTTTTTTTTCTTTTCTTTTCTTTTCTTTTCTTTTCTTTTTTTGCCCCCCTTTACCGAGTAGTGCATCGTTCGTCGAGAAACGATCAGATTATTGCACTTCGTAATCCGCCTTTTCGGAAGAAAGGCTTCCGCGTGAAGAACGTTTGCCGCCGTTCCGGATACACAGTATCTCGCGTGAAACGAGTTTCCGTAGCGCGGATACACAGCACGAACGATAATACCGTTCGCACCCGAAGCTGCTTGTCCATTTATAGTTTCCACGGATGGATGAACGACGAGAAAGTTTAATTTATATTCGTGTTTGAATCGTCGAGTTTCTTTTCCTCTTTCTTTTATTTTCCTTTTTCTTTTTTTTTTTTTTTTTTTTTTTTTNTAAACATTAAACTAGAAATGTCAGATTTTCGAATTACTGTCATTTAATTTTGATATTCAAATAAATTTAATATAATAATATAATGTACATACTTACCTATTTATTGTTCAGCTTCATTTTATACAGTTTTATACAGTGTACATACTTACCTATTATTGTTCAGCTTCACTTTAGAATAGTAGTTTGAAACTTGTATTTTATTGAATTTTAAACATTAAACTAGAAATGTCAGATTTTTGAATTACTGTCATTTGATTTTGATATTCAAATAAATTTAATATAATAATATAATGTACATACTTACCTATTTACTGTTCAGCTTTATTTTATACATTTTACACATGTTTATTAAAAAAAGAAAATAAATATTCTATATAAAACAATATATTTAATCACTGTTTTCTAATGAACAAGCTAAAACGAAGTTGAACAGTCAATGACAAAATATTATATTAACAATATTAATGAATATTAATAACTAAACCAGTAATTGTATGATATACACATGTACATGTTCATCATTGTTCATTCTATTCATCTATTTATTTGTTAATTATCACAGTACATTCTTCATATATCTCAGTCTTAACGTTAAGTGAGAAATGATTTATATAAAATCGTGTGATTGTTGTTTCAATTATGCTCTTCGCTGCAAATTGACGAAAATTGATCACAAATGAAACGTGATGAGATGAAGGATCGAAATGACCAAATTGTTCCTCCCAATGTCAACATTAACCTTTCTCATCATTTCAAGAAGAAACATTGCGTGTTTGCCGGAGGTATCTTAGAACACGTATGAAACACCTAATCGTTCCGCTGCATTTCCGGTCCAGGCATGTCCATTGAGGCCATCGTGCACGTTGGATATGCCGTTTTGACATGGCCGGCAGTTTAATACAGCTTTCGACTCGTATTATGGTCACGCACGCTCCTTAATGCGAGATAAAAATCTTCAGGCTCAAAACCAACGCCTTCATTCATCTCCTTCGTACCTCTTTTTCCTTTTTCTTTCGTTTCTTCTTCTTTTTTTCTCGTACTTATTCAACCAAGTTCATTCACAGCTGCCTGTTTATTCACGAGGCGCCTTTGTCTCCTCGCGATCGGCGAAAGATCCGACTTGCCTATAGAATCTCTCCTAAACCTCTTTCTAAACAGACCTCGCGGATCGTGTTTTCTTGCTTGAATTAAATGGGTTTTCGTTTCTTTGTCGCAGAATTTGTTTCGACGCCCTGGAATAATTCATTCTTTCGCCCCCATTCGTATCTGTAGACAAAATGTCTCGCCAAATAATATTGAGATATCTCGCAACACAGTATAGTTTATGTGACATTTCAAACGAGGTCTTTTTACTAGCACATTCGAGGTATTTAATGTCTCTAGTTAGTAGCCAAAGATGGAACATGTGCGTCATTTGGTGGCGATAAAACCAACGTTATTAGTAGGTTGCGGATCTTTGTGCAATTTCATATTTTTGTGAGCACAAAGAGACTTGCTTCTTCCGTTAAATATTATAATAAATGTTTTAATGCATTTTATATTTCTATGTATTGTTCATTGTGTATTATTTATATTTTTTCGCATTTTTCGGTTTGTGGACATCGTCCTTGCAGAATTAATGCACCATCTTTTCGAAGATGAAATCCAGAAACAACGACCATAATGTTCGACGAAAATTAACGAAGGCTATTGTTAACTCTCATCAATATAATCTTCCAACTTTTCCCAACTTCTTCTTCAATATAAATAATAATAAAAAAAAAATAATTTACATATTAGAGGTGTTTAAAGTTAAGATAATAAGTTACAGTGATTATTGAAAACAAACACATAGAAAGACACGTTTCAAGATGTACGCATTTCTTAATTTGTTACACGCCCCTCATTTATTATTAAACAATTTCAGACTCTTGTTAATTTCGATAAAAGAATTTGCTTAAACTTAATTATTTATCTTTCCACTATAGATATTAATTTTCTTACCATTCCGTTAATTTCACGTCGAAAGACAAATTAAATTGGCAAAAACGACGGTGGACGACGAGGGTTAAAAGATTGAATTCTCTCATTACTGAAATTGTTCGCCATAATAGAATTCCTTCCTCTCGGTGTAAGAATTTTTCCAAGTTTCATTCGTGGAAAGGACTTTCAAAGAATAGCCAATTTCTGGCATAAAATTCCAGACTCGCATCTGAAAACGGGCTGCCTGACGATTATTTACGCGCGTAATCGAAAAAATTAGTCCCCTCTGCCGAGAGGGGAAATTACAGTGAACGCAGACGCGCAATGTCTGGATAACAGATACGCAAATGTATCCGAGATATTTCAATTACAAGTTGTCCTAAAATTAGAGAACAAGAACGACAACAGTTCGCTGGTAAACGGAACGTGCTAGTTTTCCATCGAGTCGCATTACGGTTGTTTTCAGAGAGGCCTTCGCGTGTTCACACGCACTCGCCGATTTCTAAGCAGCGAAAGCTGTTCCGTTCGGTCTGCGACTAACAAGAAATTGCAAAAAAGTATTCGCTGGGTCAAAGCAATTTCATCGACGGAACGATCCGTCGCGTTCAGGGGAGGCCAAGTTGTTACGTTTCTCCCTCTTACTTATTTTTTTTTTTTTAAATTTTTGCAATCTTTGTTGGAATCATTCATTGACTCAATCTTGAGACGTTAGAGGATTTTCAAACGGTCAACAACATTTTCCAAGCGTTGGAAATGTTTGATCTTTTTTTCGTTTCACTTAGAAATGGCAGTTTTTTTCTCATTTTATCACTTGGCTAGGAGCAAAACATAATTTTACATCCAAAAGATGACTCACGCCATCGTGACCATTATGATTTTCAGTTGTGCCTTTATCTACGTTCTACGTTTCAAATTATTTTCACAACGAAGACCAGCAGTCTAAATTATACTTGAAAACTCGCATCAGAGGAGAATCCTCTTTTAAGTTTCCGAGAGAGAGAGAGAGAGAGAACCAACGAGACACTTGGCGCCCCAACGTTGTTGTGCAATCTCCATTCTCTTTTTCACCCCCGGCTCGCTTCTTTAATCGCATTTCGCGGATCGCTACAGTCAGCGTTAAATATTCGTCTTTAATCAGGCGTGGCTTGTTTGCAGGCGAAAGAATGGCTAATGAATTACAAGTTTTTCACGTTGCCTAACCACCTCTGCTAACGCGTCGAAAGAATTTCCCTCCGCCCTTGCGAGATCGCGTTGCATTTGCATGCGCGTCGTTCGAAACGCGATTCGCGTATTCGCACCTGCCCTCTGCATAACGGTAAATTCTCCGCAACCGGTGAATTCTTTATGAATTTTAAACTACGAACCTCGACACTAATTCAACCGCGTTTTGAATAATTATTAATTCAACCGCCGTGCTCACGCGTTCTCTAATGAATTTCATTATGCGGTGGTTTCTTTCTTTTTTTCCTTTTTCTTTTTTTTTTTTTTTTTGTTTCGATTGAGCGAGCAATTCGTCTCCACGGTATGTCGTGGAATCGTTTCGAGATGGAAGAAACGGAAAATTGATACGAACGACTTCAACGAAACGGGGATGAAAAAAAATTCACGTGTTTCGTTTTATCAAACTGCTCGAGTTGAAGAAAACAAGAATTATGTTCGATGTATTCGGTTCTTTTCTCATTTGTGTGTGCGTGCGTTTTGCGAGGATTCCATGGCGAATCAATCGCAGTCGATGAATCATTGTGAAAGTATGTTCGATTTTTGTTTCTATCGATCGTGACGTGAGTTTCGTTTTTCGGTTTCTACCTAATTCTGTTTCTTGTGTTTGCCGATTGTGATCGATCGCGCTTTTCGCCGTCTGATCTCTGGAAGAGGAAAGAGAGAGCGAGAGAGATTTCGAAGATATCTCGGCGAGAGATTATTTTTTTTGTTTTGTTTTGCGCTTTGTTCGACTCGAAGACAGATTCGTCTCTTTTGTTTTCTCTTTTTATTTTCTTTTGTTTTCTCTGTCGCTCTTTTCCTTTTTTCTTTTTGATTCGACTCTTCTCCCTCTCTCCTTCCGAATGTATTTATTTCGAACGTCGTCGCTCGACGATACAAGATACATATTGTGATAACGAAACGATGATACACTCGATTCTGCTTCGTCGTCCGGACTGATCAACGCTGATCCACTCGATTCTGCTTCGTCGTCCAGATTGATCAACGCTGATCAACCAATGTCGCTACAGTGCTGCTATCGCACTGACTCAAATTACATTGTTTGAGAAATTCAATAAAAAATGTCTTTAATTTAATTTTGCACATGTCGGAATTTTATTGCTAACCCCCACCTTTCGTCGAATCTTTCCCAGCCTTCATTGTCATTTATGTCATTATGTTAAAGAACGTGTCGAACGAAAACTTGCCGATTCATTCATTTCACAAGGTAGACATTCACGATTTTTATTGCGTATTATCATTTGTTAGAGAACGTGTTCCACTAGAATGCCGATTCATTCATTTCGCAGAGTGGAAATTCACAATTTCTTGCGTATTTTTATTGTTATACCCATATTGATCGATCATAATGAAATTTGTCATTTCGAATTTCCATCAAAATACCTGATGTTTTTCAATTCAGACGGTACAATTAAAAATACGAATCTATACTCGAAAAGAAATAAATCAGAAGGAAGGATAAAATTTGATCATTCGAGGCTTCGTTTTTGAGGAAGTCTGAAAATTCATCGACTATATTTAACCCTTCAGAAACGATGTCTGATTATTTTCAGAAGTTGAGATTACCAGAAATTTCGTAAATATATTATTACAATTATTATTATATTATATTATGTTATGTAACTAACATAATACATATATATGTAAATATATTATTACAATTATTATTATATTATGTTACAATTATATTATTACAATATGTGTGTCATAATTTAAATCAATGAAAATTATCAAAATGTCTAAATCATCATCAGATGTCGTCCTTGAATCGTTAAATAGTTTTTATAATTAATTCGAAACTGATCAAAAACGAATAATAAAAAGAGATTATTTTATCTACGAGAATAAACAAAAAATGTAGAGTAAATTTTTTTACAAGACGTATTTCGTTCTCGAGAAAGTTGAAAAATTTTATCAAGTACCCGTCTATCATGTCAATTTTTAACCAAACATTCAAATTTCATTTTCTTAAGAAAACGAGGAGGTTGAACGAAACATCTTTTCACTCATTGTCGCAAATAAGATTTCTCGATGTTAACGTCTGCCTGTCGACCAAATTAAAAGTATATTCGATATAAAATTTTTCAAACTTGATTTTCTCGAAAATGAAGCAAACGAGAATGGAAATGCTGTATTCTTTTTTTCTATTCTCACGTAGAATCACTAGAACATTTTTCATCTGATTTTTCATTTATTTTTGACAACGGTTTTCAATTTTTTTGAATCATGAATCATCAGTTTTTAAATGATCAGGAAACGTACAATTTGAATGGAGTTTTTTTTTTTTCACATATTTGCTTTCTCCACAGTTCCGGATCGATAATCCGACAGTCATTTCCGTTTCATTAATTGTAATTAATTGTGACACCTGCATCTACCAGTGAAATTGGATTTATGCATTTCCTGGTAGAGCACGTTCCACGTTAGGTACCGTCGACCTCTTTCTTATCTTGCAATTGAGTAATGGCGTCGCGCGTTGATCGCGTGGGTTGATAAAACTGTTATAATTCGCCCACGTTGTGACACATCTATCTCATCCTCGAACTTTTAATCATCTCTTTTCCTATTTTTCAATTTCTTTTTTTCTTTTTTTTTTTTGACTGCGTTTCAATTTCCTTACGAAAGTTTCGACCTACAATTGCAGTCAAAATCATTATATTTCCGATGTGTCGAAAAATTGTCGATGAAATTAATGATTTTATGAAAAAACAAAGTCTTCACCCGCGTCTGTTTTAAAACACGTAAATATCCTGTTTATTTTCACAATCCATCGTTCATTTTTTCTAGCAGCTACGAAAGAACGAAGATACTTTTTGCAATTTGGAAACATTCTTTTCGTAAATTTACCTAACCTAAATGTAATTCCAAATGTTTTCAAATTATTAGTTACTCATTTGTAACGTACAATATATTTGTATATAATATATAATATATAATAAATAATAAAATATATTTTGTGTTACTTTTAATACATAGTTAAGGATTTTTCACATATTTGTGCAATCTCTTTGTAAAAATTACAAATACTGCAGAGTTACTCTCTCTCTCAGATATATCGCAACATCTGACGGAATTTTTACAACCGCTATGTTGTGTATGTCGCCCCAGGATTAACACGTGGATTGCTATGGTGGTCACCAGTTTGCCGTTTCTATTTCTATAAATATTTTAGAATAATTCGACTGAGATGAATATCATTAACAAAGAATTTGAAAATGATGACATAAATAATTAGGTAATGTTAAAAAAGGAAAAATATCGTGTTGTACTTCATGTAATATCTTCTATAGAAACTAAATATTTCGTTCCATGTAAACATCGCGTGTTAAAATTAACTGTACGTTTCTTTTTTTTTTTTTTTTTTTACCGAACTTTAAACGTCAAGATTAGACGATGAGATGTTGGAATCTCTTCAATGTTTGTTTGAAGTAAACAAAAAAAATTGCACAGCTGTTTTGCAAGTTTTGCAGGCTCGTTGAAAATTTCAATCTTCGAGTCCATGGTCTTCGGGATCTGGTTATGAACGAAATTTTCGTAGCATCCTTATTTTTCGAGTTTCAAAACGAGGGCTGATTGTTGCACAATTTCCCTTCCCATAAGATTACAACGATTTAATATCAAATTTTTCGACGTAGCGGAAATTTATCGTGTAATTTTGATTTTGAATTACTGTACGTACGTACAATGTTATATTTGTACCTTAAAATAATGATTTGATAAGAACAATAATTACTTATATTGTATAATTATACGTGTTTGTATAATATACAAATAGTTATTGTTTCTGTTACACATATAATTTCATAAAATTATAAAATTATAAATTCATAAAATTATATCTCGTGTTATTTGTCTTTCAATTCTTGCGTTACGTGCAATCGAATTTCTTCTTTCATCTTGTTGGAGTCAATATAATATCAATATAATATTATAAAATATACTTGTAAAATATTGTTTGGTTATTAAATTTTAAGCTTCATTAAAGTATTTAAGTATTATGAAATTTATTTTAAGTTTTACCATAACACTTCGCGTGTCACGTTAGTTGACGTTCGAATGAGTGTGAAGTTGAAAATACTCGACAACAAACGTTCCTTTTACATTTTTATCTGAATTGCAAGGCGACTAAACCCCGCGATGAGTAAGACCGATAACTGTAACGCTTCTATTCATTACGAGTGACGTAATCCATAAACGTCTCCAATTTTTTTTTTCTCCCCCTCAATGGCCGTATTATCTTCGAGACTCGTGACCCATGAAAATCGTCGTTTTTATCAATCGCGATAAATTCTTGCTCGCTATATAATCCGCGTCGCTCTTTTAATTCTGATATTTTTATTCTGTTCGTTCTACTTTTATTCCTATTTTTTTTAAATATTTATTTTGCTACATTGTTATACTTATTATTATATTGTGATAATAAATATTATTTCATTTTATTATATATGATAAAATATAATAATATTTATTATTATATTTAATAACAAATATTTATAATTATATTGTAACAATGTTATATTGTCGTAATATAATATTGTTGTATGTTACGTTGTTACATTTATTCTTTTTTCGTTCGTGATATTTTTTTTTATTTTATTTCGAATTTCACACGTCGGCGGAAGAGCATGTCTTCGAGATGTAGGTCACAGCTAATCACGTTAATTTAAATTCAAATCGCGCAGAGAACACGTTCAGAGACTCCCTTTGATTCAGGAGTTAACGTTTCTAATGAGTGACAGTTCATTACCTGATCAGCGTATTGTTTGATGATCCACGCCGCGTAGGCTTCCCAGTTAGCTAATTATTCTGTTTGAGGACAACGATATATCGAATTGGGAACGACGAAGCAGATGATACGGTATTATATACACAGTATAATGCCGAACGGTAATCTCAGGCAAATGAAGCCAATTGTTTTCGCAAGAGACGAGCAAGATTTTGTTATTAAACATCCCCCCCCAGTATTCGTTATTAGAAATCGTCAGTAGAATTAACGGCAGCAACTCGTTCTTTTAGCTCCAAAGAATCGGAATGACGTTTGAACGTTCCTGTTTGTCGAAATTGTTATTAAATTTACGTTTCGACAATTGTCGAAAGTATGAATTTTCTCTTAAATTCTTTTTTTTCTGTATTTGTAATTGATAAAATTCGTCTGCGCAATGCGAGAAATGATGAACATTAGTACACGGATTTTTCACGCAAATTCATATTTTTGACAATGAAACTTCTTTGAATTACTTCACTTTGCTTTACAATTCGTATATTATTCCTTCGTATTGTGTTACACTCTGTGCTTCAATTTTGACACTAATTTAATGCAAGAACTACCGACGAATGAAGCACGAAACTTCCGTAATTCATGCAATAAAAAAATACAAGCTAGTGCTCATATAATTTTCAAAATATTATTTTCATACAATATATTAACCATTGAAATCCCCGGAAAAAATTATTGGTCATTTCAGTCGCCAACATTGAAGTATGAATTTTGCAACGTTGTGGAAACGATATGATAACTTACTGATTGCGGACCATAACGAGTGACCGAACCGTACACAATAATTCGTCGCTTTCTTTTTCTATTGAACTCGTCGGTATGGTATCACTGGATAGAAATGATCAAGAAGTAATAAATTTATTGTTTGCTTCGCCTGGATTGTACTTAGATATATTTGAAACTGGGAAAGTATCGCAATTTTGAGGAAAAAAATTCTCGATGCGCGACGTCATTTCAGCGCAAGAGGTCGGCCAGACGCGAGACACGTGTTTCGTAAAATTTTAAACGACGATCGTGCACAGGCTTGAGAATGTTGATGCACGTATATTTATTCGTTAGGGTCTTTCCCTTGGCACTTGAATACTTGCACCAGCGTATCGTATCGTCCTGTTTAACTTGGCTTCGATGTTCGCAGAGACGCGTGCAATGTTGTTGCAATTAGCGTTGACAGTTTTTTCTTAAATCGAACAATAAGAACGAATAAGAAAAACAATTGAACATGGTGTTATAGTTGTATTTAAATGTAATTTGCATACATATTAATTTACAGTTACTGTTAGTTATTAACATATTAATATACAAAATATAATATATTATATAATATATATATTTTTTGTATAATATATATATATTATTCTACCGATATAAACTGTAGAGATTTTATCAGTTTGTGTCAAATTATTTTATCAGTCGCGATTAGTAGCAGCTAATTCTTCTACTTTCAACAATTTTTTTAAATCACAAAATTTTTATTTTAGGCAATTGTTTAGCGACGAAAGTCAAATTAATTCTGAGTGTTTTTCGTACAAAATCATGGATACTACGATACTTACCAATGTGTAAAATATTGAGTATTTATGAACTAATTTATTGAGAATTTATAAACCAACTAATTAATTAAATATTGAAAATTTACAAAACTGATAGGACTTAAGCAATAGTTGTTTAAAGTGTAGCAATAGCGACGAAATTTTTGCAATACAATTCTTGATTCTACAATTGAATCAAACTAAAAGCGTGAATGTAAACTAGACATCAATGTAGCAAAAGTACAAAAAATATTAAAATATTCATATATCTTCAGTTATATAATTTTATGTGAATAATGTATTTTTAGAACAGCAATACATCAAATTCTGATATTTTGAATTTTGAATTTTGGTCGACGTCCAGTAAAATGTTTCGTTCCACTGTGCGTCTATAGATCTATAAATTATTATTATGACCATAACCATAAAATAAACAAACATATTATCATAAATTATTATTACGACAATCACAATAAATTATAACATTTTGATCATTCTGACAGTCAAATTCATCTCGTCAACTCGTGGCGATCGGAGCACGGTGTGCGCGAAGACGCGTGTCGCGTTCGCGTGTTCAACACACACACATACACGATTGACTCGTTAGTCCGTGAAAACGCAAATACCTCGCGCGAGAGGAAACAACGATGTAAAAGAAGCTCTGGCTTATTTTCCGTGAGAGACACTTGCTCGGTTGAGTAAAAGTTGCGGTACCAGCGGGGACCGGAAACGCGTGCGTTTAACGTACTACGGCGATTAATCTTCGCGTTTGTTGAAGCGGAGAGAGGCGATTAAACTGGCAGATAATCCCCTGTAATGGCTCCCTTTCCGTTTTAACGACGGGGTACGTGGTTTCTGCCGACAAGTTATTCCGCGTCTTCAAAGTAATGCACACTTTTATCGTTCTATTTAATCAGCGAATTACTCAACACGTATGTATATGTGCGCGTGTGCACGTGTTACGTCGCGCGTTTTCTCTTTGTTCGAATCGGCGCTGTAAAAATTATTAGGTTGTTGCACGCGCGACAAACAAGATTATCCATAATTTAGTTTTTCTTTTTTCTTTTTTTTTTTTTTTTT